>NW_008706746.1:1101689-1160682 GCF_000327385.1 Lottia gigantea
TATATATTGTACTCACAATTGCTAAATGCCATTCAAAGAAGTTTATATGTGTTATGTTCTGTTTGCTTTAAATCATGAAAGACTGTGGTGGCAAAATTTCTCTTACAGCACACTGCATATCCGTACACATTCTAGCTCAATTAGAAGCAGAGAATTAACACACATATTTCAGATGAAAAAATCCTTACCTTAACCGCCTGTTTTGAAATAAAGAATTATATTGTAATAATTCTATATTTCGTATCTTCCAGGAGGGAGAGAAACATGCTCGCCGTGGTTACTGGGGTGACATGGTTGTTGGACCCTTTCTAACTTTTGGTATTGAATCAGAGGAAAAATCATTTTTTAAGAAAAACAATGATCAATATACAAAGGTTTGTGTTTTTAAATTTTTGCTACTCAATAATGGTAGTGATTAAAATGAAAACGTGACATGAAGGATGTCTACCATTAATTATCTATGTTGTAATCATGCGCTTCGCTCTGCACATTGGAAATCAACCTAATATCCTGGCTAATTGTCCTTTCTTCAATGCACGCAGAGTGGCAATGCATGTCTTAATTAGTGATTAGTTCACTCAAAGCAGAAAAGTGAAACTCATTTTCAATTCATTTATGTTTAAAAGTAGGTCGTAACTTGTGATGTTAGTCTTCATTAAAACAAGAATTCTGAGAAAACTGAAACTTTGTATTTTAACTGTAGACATGTGAGAATGTATGTGAATATAACGTGATGTCTCTACTGTATGAATTAATAAACAAAGATAGGTATATCTTACCTAAACCAGAAACTCAACCTGAGTCAGCCAAGCTTACAGGTAATTTGTATTAGATTGTGTTCATTTTGAAGTTCAGAAGAGTGTGAGGTCTGTTGGAGATGATTTTTGCTTACACTCGAAATGAAGTTTTTCAGGCTGTAAAAAGTTGAAAAGTGCCAAAATGAAATATATTTAAATTACTCTCTTCATACTTTTTTTGTATACACAATTTTTATTTACATAATACGATTAGAGTGATTAATTTTATAATTACATAGAAATAACAGAAGAGGAAGAAGAAGCAGAAGAGGAAGTGACATCATCAGTAACTAATGGCAACCAGGAGGCAGATAATCAACATAAAGGTTAGTTTCTTGCTAGTTTCTTTGAAGGTTATATGTTTCAATTCCTCCTAAATATCTTTCTGGTTTCTTAATTGGACTAAATACTAATTGAATATTATTAGTTATACGAATTCTCTAAAATGGATGCCATGCTGACAAACCTAAATACTAAAAATGTTTTATTAGATAATTTACTTTTTGAAAGGGATGCAAAGTTGACAAACTCAAATACCAGCACAGTAGATGCTTATTGTCAACTCCGATTCATTGCTTTGCGTTGATAGTCTTTGTAGTATTTTTGTGTATATTATGTTAATAATTTTATGATTCATTTTGATATATATTTTCAGAAATGATACCAGTTGACAATGTAAAAATCACCTTCCTTCCTATTAACTCAATTGATGATGTCAAGAAGAAATCCAAATATCAAAAATTATTTCATATGTTATACTTCTCTAATAGGTAAGTATAATAAAAATATAAAACCCTTTTTTTAAAAAATATGCACACTACATTGAAAAGTTTTATCTTCATTTGCTGATTTCTGATAAAACATATTTTAGTACCAAAAGTAAGAAAGTAAATAACACGCAAATATACGAAACGAAACGCTGTTTCTAGAGTATTAGAACTACAGAATTGTTTTACAAGGTGTGCTGGAAAATTGCTTCAAGCGAAAAATGGAATAAAAAATTAAGAATTAAAAGAAGTTTGACATAAAGCTACCATCTACATCAAAAGTAGGATGTAAAAATCCACCAATTCAATGGACATAAAGCACAATTTTATTTCATTTCTTTTGTACATCATCTTCATATTAAGTTTAAGTTTATCTGGAAATCAAAAGCAATGATGTTTGATATTTCAATATTATGTTGATATTGATCTGAAATCTTAATACATTATTTTTCAGTATGGTGCACCATCTGAAACCTGATATTACTTCTGTTCTAAAAGATGATGCCAGTTTAATCTTAGAATCAGCTAAGTAAGTTTTCTGTTCTGTCTGGGATGTGGGCTGGGCCTGTTTTATTTTAGACAATACAATTGCTTTGACAGTAGTCTAGGAAACAAATGAAAATATTGAATTTAAAGAATAAAAAAGTAAAATCGAAAAGGATAGAATTTGATTTTAGACTTTTTTTTGTCAATGCTCTGTATTCTTATCAAATATAACAGGTAAAAATCAAAGCCAACTGCAGTTTAAGACACATATACACGATATTAACACTCAATAATGTGTCTGTCTTAAGCCATCTAGTTGATATTTTTTGTCAGGATGGTGTGAACATTACTTACAGTGGACAGATTTGAAGGATAAGAAGGGGTGCACAATATATTCGCTAGTTTCAAATTTTTATGTGTTCTATCTGTAGGTTTATGATAGAATTAAAACCTGAACAAATTGAAGAATATGGTTCCAAGATAACAGAAATGGCTGAAACAGCTGGGTTTAAGGTTTGTTGTCTTCTTTATATTTCCTCATGTAAAGCATCTTAACTTAGACAGGAGGGACACTTGACACTGTACACACTAAAGATCAGGAAAGCTAATTTTGGTTATAAGGTTAATTTCATCTGAATGGGTGGAACCTGTTCCAAAAACTGTTTTATTATAAATAATATTGATTTATAAACCATTATCTTCCAGGTGAAGAAACCATTCGATGGAAAAAAAGAAAACTTTTTATCAGCTGTTTATCACAGAACGTGACATAAAAATTGTGAAGTGAATTCAGCACCTTGGGACAGGGTGAAGTAGGGGGATCCTGATTCTAAGACGACATTATGATCCACATTGGAAAAGGAGTACCAGCCTTCCCAGCTAGCAATACAATACAAATTACTATCTGGTTTGATTTTTTTGGGGATGCTATTTGCCAATATCTGAAATTATCATTGTATCGTCCGCATCTTAGACATTTGATTTACAATATTCCATTCTATTCCCATTTTTCATGCATGATCCTTTAAATAGTGTTTTAGTAAATAATATATTTTTTAACGATCAAAATGAAATGAAAGTAATGGAGTTTTACGTCCTACTATCCTGATTAACCAATCAAAGAGCATTATTCATTCTGCCCATTGTTTATTCCATCTGAATTATTTATACATGTATTTATTAAATATTTTTATCACATATTTTTATTACATCAGTTTTTTGAGATTAGGGTACACCTTGCATTTGATAAGAGTTATCGTTCCTGTGACATGTTTCTCTATAGTGTGCATAGAAAATTTTTATATTATCGAAAAGTAAAGTGGCTTAAAATAACAATATTTGTGGTCTGAAGTTATTAAGTATACATGGGAGTTGTTCCCCATCAAATGTTCTTGATTTGAAGTCTGCACGCGCATTCAACTACAGACGAGTTGATCTATGTCCCTGCGTTTAGAAAAAAGATTTCTCAAAACTAATCAAACAATGAAAAAGATTCCGAATAGATTCATTTCTACTGAAGAAAACCAATGTTTCCCTCTAATATGGTTTCCGGTATTATAGAAGGGAGATGACTGCATGGAATCGAGAATGGCTGACGGAAAGATGATCTAATGTCCTGTCAGGTGACGGACATGAAGGTTTGTAATTTTATATTCATCATATTGAGCTTCCTTATGGCTTTTCTCCTTTTCTACAACAACGTCACTTCACGATGCCTTCTATCTGCGATTATCGTACGTTTTCTGTGGTGTAAATACCTCTCACATTCCACCCCCCAATCGTCCATCCCACGGCACCAGCCAACCACACTTTTTCTGTTATTTTTAAAGACTTATAAAAGTTTTGCGGTAATTTGTATGCTATAGTGATGTTTTGTAATGACTATCCTAGCCTCTTTATCACCGGATATCATATTTTAGCTCTTCACAATATCTATATTCGAAACATTTTATAACACCACATCCTCCATGCCCCAATCCTTGTGTGATTCTCAACCAATTTATCAACCAAGCATCCGGCTGGTGGTAGGCTTGTATTTTAGAATCAAACCAATAATGATTTGGATTTTTTTTGTGTGTTACTGGAATCCTTGAGAACCACCATCCCTTTCTCTGCCATTTTTCTCCTCACCATCCCTGTTATTCTTAATGGCGTATAAAGCTTCAGAGTAATCTGGATGCTATGATTATTTTAATATCAGTTGATTCTAATCCTGTACCCAAAACCTATTTTACAACACCATCCCTTTCTTTGCCATGCCCCTCCCCGTATCGCCTTTCATTCTTGATGACGCATGACAGCTATAGGGTATAATATTTTGTGATTTATCTTTATATCAGTTGTTTCTGATCTTCTTTTACCCAAAGCCTTTTTTCCAACACCTTCCCCTTTTCCGCTAAGTCCTTCAGCATTCCTGTTATTTTTGATAACGTAAAAAAGCTACAAGGTTATTTGTATGCCATAGGTGATGTTTTGCTATGATGATTCTAGCTCTGTCTGAAACCTTTGATAACATCACCTCCACGCCCCCATCCTGCGATGATTCTGAACCTTTACCAGAACCATATTTTGCAACACCATTCCCTTTTCCGCCAAGTCCCCCCCCCCCCCCCCCCTCCCCTACGTCCAGGCTCGAAACCAGCCCAATTTGCCAAGGGGGCGGCCGCATTTGCATGAGGGGAAAAAGCTGATAGAGACTGATTTCAGCTTCAATTGAGAATTTGTTCGAAGGTTGCAAGGGGGCGAATAAAGTTATGGGTGTACCCACATCGCCTTTCATCCCTTATGGATTTTGTATGCCATACGTCCTTGCGTTTACTGTTATTCTCGATGACGTATAAAAGCTATAGGGTAATTTGTATGTTGTGATTGATGTTATATTTTTATCAGTTGACTATTGACATAACTAATTAAACTTAGTTTCCATTCAATCATCCAAACATTTCTATTCATACTCTGATAAATAAACAAACTATATTCATTACGACCGTATTCCCCGGTGCAATCATCACCATTGTCTCTAGCTATCCTTAATGACTTCGACAAACCACATACAGATTTTAAAGAGAACATTTTGCTTTTAATCTTCAAAAACACTGTTGAATGTGTCAGTTTAATCCGGGAATAATGTTTGACCTTTACCTGAAATATTCTTTTGATTTTAAAGTATGATAAATTGATTGTACAAAAATGATTATTTGTTCATGCTCACGATGCTGTTACTTGGCATTTGTAAATTGTTGGTAGAACTAGGAATAATAACACGAATGAATTTGTTAGTCTAATCGAGAAATATTGTGTGGCCTTTCTGAAATATTGCGTTTATTTTAAAGTAAGACCGATGACATATTGATTGCATATGTATATTGAACACAAAAAAATAATCAATTGTTCATACTGATGATAAAATTAATTTTAACATACCTTAAATATTGATACAAGAACTATGCTGCTCGATTTAGAAAGAGCAAAAATTCAGAAAATATCCATTTTAGATAATTTGATCTTTAATACATTCGTAATAGTGCCGACATCGTGCCATTAAAAAAGGGTACGTGGAACCTTTCTATTCCAAGTAATCGATTCTGTAAAAAGTAGCTTTTTTATACGCCCACATGTGGAAAATATGAACTTATATTGCCGTTGTGCGTCGGAACGTCCACATTTCTTGTGAGCACTATAGAAACTACAGTTTCTATCTGATCTTACTGAAATTTGGTGTGATGATTTATATTCATGAGATCTTGGTCAAGTTTGAATTTTTCGATGAACGGTCTTTGAATTATTGCCCTTGACTTAGTAAAAACGCGTCCAAATTTGTTCGTGAGCGCAATAGAAACTACACTTTCCATTCGATTTTTAATGAAATTTGGTATGATTATTTAATTTCATGAGATCTCAATCAAGTTCGAATAAGATGATTTTTTGATGAACAATTTTTGAGTTATTGATTTTGTTATTGTTTTTGAACATAATTATAGAGACTACAGTTTTCAATTGCTTTTAATGAATCTTGGTGTGATCATCTTCATCCGATTATGATGAAATTTGGTTTGATCATTTTAATTGATGAGAATTTAGTTCCAATACAAGGATTTTTCGATGAAGGGTATTTGAGTTATTGCTATTGATTTAAAAACAAAATTTATGATTAATATGATAAATAACTACTATGCATCATGAAGATCTTGTAGTGGGCGTATGTTACCTTGCCTGGCAAGCTATCTTTTCTTCAGATATGCCCTGAAAAGCAAACATATGGGTCAAATAAGCTTACTCTTGACGCAATGCCAGTTAACAAATTGTTCAGTCATTTGTGTATGAGCGAAATCGAGACATACCTACCTTTTTGAAGAAACTAGAAAAAAAAAAAGATTTCATTTAAATGTATATATATATATCACTCATGAAAAAAGGTCCTGAGCTCAAAGATCGATCTTAAATGAATATTATGTATGAAGTGGTTTATGTGATAGGGGTTGAAAGCAGACACCAGGCGGAATTTATAAGCGCTGGCCTTGGCATCATGATTGTTTTATCTTTTGAGAAGGATTCCAACCCCCCACTACCACCCAATCGCCTAGCAGACTAGTAGAATTCAGTGATATCGCAGGTTCAAAACAAATATCGGTAAAAAACCCTGAAGAGGAGTAAATGAATCCTTATATACCCGTTTCCTGTAAAAATTACTGTAAGCAGACATTACGATCATTAAGCCTTCTGCAAAGAGAGCTTTGAAATTCAGAGATGTCAGTCAAGGATTCAATACCCCAGAGTAAAAAACAAAGATAAAATACCCCGTGGCGTAAATGAAAACCTTTATTGTATTCAATGATGTCGAGGTTTCAGTACAGAATACAAAAGCCGAGTATTTTTTTTTTTAGACATTGAAAAGAGGTGAATACGAAGTATTAGTCTATATCAAAGTTGTATATATTTAAAGTCTTGATATCTTTAAACTTTTTCTAAGAATAGCATCCTCCCTTTTTTTCATTTAGTAAATTGAGTAAAGTATGTCTTTACCAGAGAGCGCGAATAAGATAATCCTGTCTCTATTTTCAGTTGGATTTTTTTTCTAATTTAATAAAAGGCTATTTTTTAAATTTCTAGAGACAACCTTATTTCTTGAACCCTGTAGAGATTGAACAAATAGTTATAAAAATGGTATTTTATAAGTTTTCGAAAATATATTATATTTTTCATATTAAATCCCCCAATTTCCAGGAGTACGTTCGCAAGAACTAAAAGGTTACTTACTAGAGTGGTTTGATTTTAAATTAGAAGTACATGTATATGCTCTATTGTAGGAAATCGCGAAATAGTAACGATTTATAGGGAGGGGAGGAGTGCCAAAAGGGGGTGGGGGGGGGGATGGGGTAATGTAATCGATCAATCGACAACTTTATTATATTGAGCTTATTCGGGTACATTTATACGGTTTTATAAGAGAAACTCTCTTATAGAAGCGCTGGCCTAGGTTACAAGTAGGGACACGGGTGGTAAACGAACTATTTTGACCACAGTACCCCTTTATGAATGGAGCATCATTAGCACCAGTTGAATGCAATTGGGTGAGGTTGATATTACCTACACCTCATCAAACACAGGTTTTCTGATGCTCAAGACAAAATACGAAGAATTTCCATTCATTTCTAACATGTATGTCTATAGCCCCAGTTTTTAATCCCCTCCAATTAACAGAACAATCAGCTATCGTGTAATAAAGAGTGAGAATTAATTTTCTATAAGAGGCCCCCCAAGTGATGATAGTTTTACAGGGTGCGTTTAAATTAATGACTTCGTCTGTTTCGGTGCTTATTGACGAGGCGAGACGTGTTTTTTGTTTTCTTTTCAAGTGAAAAAGTGTGTGTTGTAAAGAAATTGCCTCGTCTTTTGTCTTTGAAGTTGTGCTTGGTGTTGATAAGGAATCATGATAAGCCTCTCTACAGCGATGTTCTCGATGTTTTTAGCGTGTGTGTTTTGGCAAATGTGATTGAAAAATCTGGTAAAAAAGTTAAATTTATAAAAATGAGGTTTGCGCCATTAGTGTTGTCTGTCTAGATGTTAACAAAATTGATGTAACCTTCACCTTTCTGCAGTGTTATTCTGGTACAAAGTTAACAAGTGGTTTCAAAATTATAGCCTATCTTCATAGAAAACTGTCAAGCCCAAACACCAAAAAGGCATTCGTATACCACCAAAGAACATATTTTAGATGATAACAAAAGGTGTTTGTACCTTTGTATATGTATTGCGGACAATCGATTTGCATTATTCCGAATTTCCGTCCAATAACGTATGTGTTCCTGCGATTCCAGACAATCCCAGTTGATGACGTCAAAACCAAGTTTGTCTGGAATTTCAAGAAGTACATGGGGAAAATGGGATGTAAACAAAAGTCAATAGTATCTGATAACAAAAAAAACTATTTTGCATGCATCTAAAGCTATTTTACCCCGATTCATATTCAATGTACGAAATATGGTTGTGACGATAAAGCTATCATTAATAAACACACGTTCAGCAACAAACAACAATTTTAATAATAAGTAATATTTCCGCCATTTCATCTTCAAAAAAAAAAATAAACAGCGAACATTGAAATTCAGAAGAAAAAAAAGATAGTTGTAGCATTTGGAATAAGAAATTGAAGTCAGCTTTTTGTAATGATAATAATAATACAAATAATAGTTATACTAATAGTAATAATTATAGGTCTCCAATCAGATGATAAAAAAGAAAAAAATAAAACAGAAAAAAGAAAGATTTCGCGAAATAGTAAACTGAATAAACAGTAGGCCCAGATCCAATAGAACGTTATCACGTTCTTGTCTGTCACTCAAACCCATTCACATTTAAACCACGCCCAACTGTTTGAATATATAATCACAACTCAATATTGGGTCACTAGTTTGTAACCGCTTATAAATAAGATTGCACGTTCGCCAAAAAATAAAACATAAAGTAACAACATTTGTTATACATTTACAGCAAATATCCACAAATATTCAAAAATAGTTTTTTTTCTTTCTCTTTTAAAATGTCATGGTAGCTTTGATAAGCTTTGGTCACCGTCACATTATAGGGTCCTGTATATCCAGACGTACTGATGTGTAAACGAGTTCATCCAGACAGTATTTTGAAGTCCACAAAAACCATTTCCGATGCGGACGCGTCGCTTTAGAATTGCCATGAAAACAAAATGGCGTCACAGATTTAGAATCACAATATTTTGTACCGACACAGCAGGACAGACGATTAATCGACCTTGCCCTTTCACTTCCTTCCCTTAGTTCTCCTCCGTCATACCTGATATGACGTTTATTCCAGAAAGACGAGCTCTGCGCATGTCTTCTTGATTGTGTGAAATGGTAGGCCATGATCCATTGGAAGCCACATAAGTGTTTGGTTGTCATTTTAACGTAGGTTTGAAGCTGGTCAGAAAGTATGACTAACAATACCAAAAAGTTGTAAAATGGCTCTGAATTCATCGCGTTCTATCACGTCATCATCTGAAATTACAAAATTTTTCAAAGTACAATGCTAAGGCCTATTCAGCATATTTTCAACTCGTCCGAAACTGTTACATTCTCTACCCCGTTTCACTATTAAGTAGCAGGTAAACGTCTTGTTTCGGACTGAGATAAATAAAAAGCCGTACAAGCAAGACAATTCCGTTCATCAAAATCTCGTCCAAAGAATATCAAAATAGAGAGTATAGGTAGTGTAGTAGTGCCATCCTCCAAATTGAAGTACAAACAGAGTAAGCATGGTCTGCTTCGCACGCAACACCTGCCCTACTGTACAGGTCAACATCATGAGATACAATCAGATCAATCTATGCCTCAACAACCAAATCGACCAAGATACAAGAAACAGATTTGTAACATTTGTCCAGAAGTTCGTTATAACGACCATAAAATTTTCTAAATGAAGTTTGAAATCTATGTGTCAAAACTCGATCTCTTTCCAGAAAGTCTTCATAAATTAAAGAAGCCCTGGCATAGTGGATGAGTTGTGAAACTACTGACTAAACTGAAGCTGGTGACTAAGGTTTGTTACTGCACATGAATGGAACGGAATGAACGGACACAAAGATAGTGATAGCCCTGTGCTGATTGTCATTTCAGATCTCATATAAGCTTGTATGTCAGAAATACATTTATAAGTGAAACAATTATTCAATACTTACCATTCATATCAAATAATCGGAACATTTTTTCAACAAAAAGCTGGTCATCTCGATATCGAGGACTTTGTCTCGCCATAAATCTCGAGAAGGAGACAAATCTATCAGATCTTTTACTTGGCGACTCTCGACTGTAGATTGTAGGGCGATCTGAAAATATATGAAATGATGATTAAAATTACAAGTAGACAGAATTGAAGTTAAAAGCCCCAGTTTACCGTGAAAATAGTTTTGTTCTTCAGCAGGGATCATCAATTTGTACCCTGGGTACTTTTCTTCATATCGAGAAGTACATTTAATGTATTTACTCCATTATGTTCAACAGAATATTCTCGCTTGAAAGTGTGTATCTTATTATGTATATTGTCAGTCGATTTAAACATATTTGATATATTTATACATTACATAAAACAACTTATAGGACCGAATAAAAGTTTTACGTTCAACTACCGAGTATGTTGTAGGGCGATCTGAAATATCTATGGTGTATGGCATCGATCAATTCTACAAGGATTTGACCTAGACTTATCCGAAATTATTGAACCCTAAATGAGTTTTCTAGTGTATCGTGCATCGATTCTTTTTTTGCATATGATTTATCAGATTTATTGCGATGTCGACCATACAATCTTTTTATTAGATGTATCATAAATTTTGTATAAAGGGGTATATAACGGGGCTTTTTCACGCATGGGCTAATTTCCATTTGAGATACCTTTTATTTCCCGTCAGATTACTGATTTGAACTACCTTTCAACTGGGATTCATATTTTGCTGAAACAAAAACATTGTTTATAAAGACATTATTTTCTGCAATTTTCCCCAGAAGCATCGGCATCCTGCAAGGCTACAATGGGCTACAATTCGATAAGTACGCTTATTTGCGCAGACGATATAGAATATATAACCCTGTTAAGGAGAGTAAGAAGTTATAAAACAATGGAAATTGGAATTCGCCCCTGATTTCTGATTAACCTCTATAGGGAGATTGATAATGACTTTGTAATTTTATAAACTCCGTGAAGTGATTATCGCAGACCGTTTATTTGGCTTGAGAGGGCGAATATGATGAGAGTGGATATGATATTGTTTAATTATATTAACACTTGATGATTAGAAATCTCATTATAGGAAGCCGGTGATAGAATAGTAAAATAGATAGAAACTGAAATACGGTTTTGTATTGACTTGTATGACAGTAGAGTTAATATGTGTTTTTGGAAGGAGGGTGGGGGGACGTCAACTTCCAGAATGTAAACAAATTACGATGTAAGTAAGATCAGATTTAAAAGGATCACATTTGGATGGGATTGGACATTCTCGAGCCAAAAGTTGTCGTAGCTAACCAATCAAACTCCTGCAGAATAAAACGAAACGAAACATATAGATCTGCATTTTTTGTCAGATTGGTAATTAGAGTTCATTGACTTTAGGAAACTAATTTCGTTACAGACAGTGAAACTTTAATTCATTACTAAGTAGACATTTTTCAAGTTTTCAAGTTGATTTCCCTGGTAGCATGTTTTAATATTGATCTTATCTGACTCTGTAATACTTTAACCTTTTGTATCGTGTCAACATTAACCAGGCCTAGAGACGAGCGTTGGTGGTATTCAAAACAAGCGCCTGTCTCCAGGGAGGGCAATATTAATGTCATTTATAAATTGTCATTTCTCCAAATCAAATATACATCAAGATAAGTTTTAAAATTGATTAAAGATGATGTCAAATGTAATACAATATTGTTTTTTTATGTATCAGAGTTGTTGCTAGCTTTTAATTCATTAGTTCAGCCTCAGAAAATTGTATTTTCTTAAACAAAAACTATTCAGACTAGACGAACATGCCACTTTTGCAATGACAAAAACATAAAATAAAAACTAAAAAAAAAGGGGTGTCATTTTGAATACAAACATATCAAATTTTGATGTAAAGATGTAATTAGTATCGCTTTTATTAGAAAAGGTAACAGGAACAGCGGCATTATATGTCTACACCATGAAGTGGGCGTGTGTAAGACATTCTCAGTCCTATTTCCTCTACAAAAACACTTGCGTGATTTGTCAACTGCGTATCTCATTCCCCTACTTTAAAACTGATTATCTAGATATTGGCGGGAGTATGCTCACTCTTTATGGAACATCTGACCCTACCTCTCTCTATAGGTCCACATTTATTTAGTTTCATTTCCGGGATGTTGTTTACCGATTGATTTTTCACCCGATTTTGTCCTGTCCATGGATTTTCCGACAGGCTTTGAGACTTTGGTATTCTTTCGTTCGTCTTTCAGAGGGTTCACATAGCTAATAGTGTTTATTTGGACATTTCAGAGAGTTCACATAAATTAAAGTGTTGGTATTTAGCTTTGTCAATTAGACATATCAGAGGTCCACTTAGCTTTAATAATATGTGATATTTGGATAGCTAATAAGGTTAAATCCATATATCCCTTTCAGAAGATTTAAATGGCTTATATTATCTAATTGGTATTTAGGTTTGTCTACTTGACATCCCTTTCAGCAATTCTACATTGCTTATATTGTAAATTTGCAATGACTAAAAAAATGCGATGTCATTATGCATAAAAACATAGTAACTTTTGACCAACTTTGTGTCGCTTTTACAAGAAATGGTAAACGAACAGGCAGGGACAGAGGCAAAAGAATAAAATGTGGGCATATAATGATATATGCAAGACAGTGCTCATTCCTCGACAAAAACAGTTTGTCAACTTCATATCTCTTTCCGAGTTTTCACATCGTAAGTAGTGTTATTTGGCTATTTAGGTTTGTCATTGACATGAATTTCAGAGTAACCACTTTGCTATATTATTAATATTCGATATTTTGACACCTAATAATGTGAAATCTCATTTAAGTTTGTCAATCCCATGCCCCTTTCAGAAAGCTTCACGTAGGTAATAGTTTTAATTTGCCTATTTAGGTTAGTCTTTTTAGAGAGTCCGCGTGATGGTAAACAGGTTTGTCAAATAGACATTTCTTTTCCGAAAGTCTACTTAACTAATATTGGTCATTTGTCAATTCGGCATTCTTTGGAAGGAATTCACATAGCTATATTTGATGCCTTTCCAAGGATCCACATGACTAATATTTTATTTGGTATTTAGGATTGTACATCTAACATCCCTATCTGAGGATCGACAAAGCTAATGCACGAAAAATGCAAACGAATGTTCCAGTCGCCTTTAACATGATGCCAAAGGTCTCTCCATGTGAATTGAATGGAACGATTTCACAATTTCTTGCGAATCCGACAATTTCCGTATAATGAACTGTACTTTAAATATTAAATTCCAAGGGCTACCCCACCCCTCGTATAGTACGTGGTTGATGGAGTCTTTGCTACTAGTTAATTCCTTTTTTCCCTACACACCCCAACAGAAACTGCCGAGCATTTAATTTTGTATTCATGTTTGTGAACTTGACATCCCTTACAGAATTTTGACATGTTTATTCGAATGCATGTGTGGGTTTGTCAATTCTTTGTCACACCTTTAAGAGATGCCTCATTGTTAAAACTGTTTTCAAGGGATTTGTAAACTTTACATCTCTTTCTGAAAGTCCACGTCTAATAATGTTATTTTGGATACATGGTTTGTTTTTTTGTTTTTCCAAATAGTTAATATTGCTTACACCATCTGTTTGGTATCCGTGTGGGACAATGCGGCATTCATTTTAATAGAGAGTCTGCATTAATATTTTTTATTTGACATGTGGGTTTGTCAACTCGATCACCGTGTCCAAACGATACACTATCAGACCTGTCAAAACCCATATTCGGGATACATGCAACTCCACATGCCCATAGAAGTCTGATTAGCACATTTTCTTCGTTTACGTTTAACCCACTGTCAAAACCCACCAGCACTTTAATTTTTTTTTACTGAAATAGTGAAGTAGTTCTGGTTTATAAAAGACTAATGGAAATGACATTTGAAAAGATTCGAGTTGAGAGAGATTTAACCAATAGTCGGTACCAGAATAGCCTCTCTATAACAAAACCATACGTTAACCCTTGTACCCAGTTTCAATCACATTTCTTTTCATTTTATACGATTTCTTCTTTTTTATGACTCTGTAATAAACCGTCCCACGCTTATCTTCTCTTTAATTTGTTTGAACTCCGAGTTCGACGAGGATTAGATGCCGAGGGAAAGATTATTGCGTAAAGCAGAAACCTTGGAAGACGATGGTTTTTAAACCGATTTAATTCCACGTTTTAATTATGGTTTTACTTGTAAGATTGGTTTTAGTTGATGTTAAAATAACGATAGATTGTGTAGGTAAAGATGAGAGATTGGTGATGGTACTTCAACTATGTACTTAACAAAAGAAGGGGGAGTGGGTTGATTTGTACACATGTAGAGGTTGGTGATATGTCAATTTGGATGCAAATGAAGTAAGGGGTTAGTTACCAAGAGCAAGGGAGGGGTGGGATGGGGACTATTATAAGGAGTTATTGCACGGAGAGAAATGGGGTGTAGGCAAGAAAATGGATATGGTACTAAAACTATTGTACTTCGGAAAGGAGGGGGAATGGGTTAATTAGAGGTTTGTGATGAAAGGATGAATATGGAGTAAGTTCCACTGTAGACTTACCAAGAGAAAGTGGAAGTGGAATGATAATTGTGCACTCAGGGCTCGTATAGGGGAGATGGGCTACACTATGGACGTTTATAGAGAAAAGATTACTAAAAAATAATATTCATGGAATATAGAGTTATAAACTCTAACACGCGGGTTAAAATTACCAATTAAATCGGAAAGTTAGTAGTGCTCAATAAGTGGTCCATCACGAAATATGCGTCACCATCCCTACCCTTTGGTTTACACTCAACACTCCTGACAATCTGTTTACAGCATGTGTGTTCAAAAAATTTAGAATATTTTAGACCTGAAGAATTCGTTAATGCTATTTCAATCTAATTGTAATGGTATTCAACATTAATTGTTTACCAGCTCTCCGATTGGTTAAAAATAATTTATAAAGCTCTTTCCTTGTTGATTTAAGTGTTATTTATAAAATGATGAATAATAATTCTTAATTACTTAATAAAAATTTGATCTAGATATTTTGGTATAAACGAATTAATTTGTTATCCGAAGCCGTGCACTCGAGAACCCGGGGTTTACGCTATCACACTGTATAGGGTGTTAAAAATTCTTATACTCTAGGAAATTCATTCATGTTTTTGAATTTGGCGAACAGCAGAGGTCGAGAAGGGCTAGCAGACAGCATTGAGCCACCATAAAAGCCACCGTGTCCAACTAGCTAGCAAACTGTGACACGATAGCAATGAGCCACCATAACCAATTAGCTAGCAGACTGTGACACGATTCCAATTCTCAACTGTGGTAACAAAACACCGATTTTATTGGTTTTCTTTTACAATGAAGCTATATAGAGCGATTTTTAATTGTTAAATATATATACCTTCAATGAATGTATGACCGTAGCACAAAATAGTTTCCGTTTCCCTGTCAGTGACGCGACTGTCATGAATGTTCATTAGTCGTTTCAATTGATTTTAGGGACTATCATAGAAATCAAAATAAACTAATGCACGAGCTATTGAGATATTATTCAGGTTTAGATTTAGAAGCGCTCTTATATCAATTGAAATTAAAATGATTAGTTCTGTAAAAATTCTTTTGGTTAGGAACTTAAACCAATTTCCTGGCATATTTCCAGATTCTGTCGTTGGATGTATTTGCTCGGCTAATCAGGCGCAAACGAGCAGACCCACCAAACAAAACTTCATGATTAAACGACTATAACGCTTGGAAAAGTTCTTATCGGTAAAAGTTGTATTCTCTCGTTATCAACAACATATCAATGTAACAGCTTTGACGACATTTTACACTTCTAGACTTAATAGTCGGCTTATATCAAATGAAATTAAAATGAAAGGTTAGATTAGTTAACTGTCGTTGTTGGTATTTGATGCAAGACGCGTACATCCTATTTTTATTGGAATGTTTTAACGTTCGCTTTAAAGGGATACACGTGTCTTTATATATTTTATACCAGTCGATACCACTGAATGTAGACTTCTTCGAGGATGAAAATTTTTCCATACCTGACCATTAACAAATTCTTCAAAAATAAAAACGGTAAACGAAAGAGGAAAAGATATAGAATGTTGTCTAATTAACGTCACCAAAATATAATCAGGTATTTTTTAATTGCAGGCGAACCGGTGGTTGAATTTTCATTCTGAAAAGCGATAAGGGTAGATGTTATTGATTTCATTCGGCTAGGAAAGGAAATAATTACAGTACAACATCCCTTTAATAAATATATTAGTAATCGAGAAGTATTGAAATTAGTTTCCACTGTAAACTCTGACATTCTAAGCTGGAATTAAATCAACTTAAAGGTGTGAAGAAAACAATGACATTATTTGGTGGGTAAATGTTAATGGCCGTCATCGAGAATTCATTTCAAACAAAATAAATAAAACAATAAATAATAAAACTTGTATTATATTTTCATATTTTTCTAATCGATTTCCGATAATTGAGGTTATAAATTGGATTTTGATTGGTTTTTAATCATTTTGTACATTAGAATTAATGAAGGTTTTTCTTCCATGATTTTAAAATGCATGTATACTATACCACGTTTTTTTTACACATCGACATAACTATTCACTTCTTTTCGTATGACTATAAGTCATTTGCGTTTTTATGTTATTTGTATGTTTTTAGTCTGTTTTGTCATTTGGTCATTTTTTGAAATTACGTCTTCTGTCTTTTCGCCATAATTTGTGTGCTCGCTTCATTGGTTTGATTCGCATCATGTTCGTTGTCTGATTACGTCATGTGTTTGAACCGTGTCTTATTACGTCATTTACGTCGGTTCGTATCATTTCTAAATAAGTACGTTGTCAGATTTTGGAATTCCATGCCAATACATAATACTGCTGATTTCTAGATGATATAGAATAATCCTCGCAGTTTGCAGCGAAGTTTCTCCCCAGCTAATCTCAAGAACAGACTTCCCTCGAGACGTCAATTACTCCAAATATAACCATCATTTGCTTTGAATAGCTTCCATAACACTTTTGATTTAATTTGAGCGCCTTATATCAACTGGAATATCCACACAATGTCCAATATTAGTTCATCTTCTAGGGTCAAAAGTTCTTGATACTTCTGGATTCATTATATTCCAGTACAGGTCATATTTATCTAG
The DNA here is from genome assembly GCF_000327385.1 of Lottia gigantea. Taxonomy (NCBI): domain Eukaryota; kingdom Metazoa; phylum Mollusca; class Gastropoda; family Lottiidae; genus Lottia; species Lottia gigantea. The sequence continues at coordinate 1,119,146 of NW_008706746.1, forward strand.
GCAGATATGACCCAACAACAAGTGGCACGAGTCTCAGGTAGCACTCGTTGTCGCGGTCGCAATGACCATTGTTAATAGACCTTATTCTAGTCTCGTTTTGAGACACTGAAAGCGAGGTTCATAACGCCAATTACTTCATCCATTTAAAAGATGGCTACGTCATGTGAATGAATAGCCTATGTGACGTCATTAAACTCTTGCTCAACAGCGAGAAAATGAACTTAAAACGGCTCTTTCTCAGAAACGTGTCAAGGTAAACTTCATCTGATAGAATCATTAATAAATTATGATTAGTTATGAGCTAATGTGGGTGGAGAAAAGGGCTATTTCACTGCAGTGACACAACATTGCCTTTGTATGTGTTTGAGCCTCGTTTTGGATTGAATATGGCCGGTGCATGAATAAGGTCTCAAGATGTTACATGGCATCATTGGCATCCTAGTCAAAATAAACGACCGAACGCCCAGGACACTAATGACCATTGGCCCCGAGCTGCATATTTTACACAGATTAAGGATTATATCTTAAATTATTCGGGTATTTGGTCCGAGATAATTTGCAAATAGAACATAACGAGATAGTTTCGATAGAAAATATGATATGTTTGTGATTAGCAGAGATTATTGTTGCGATCAGTTGTGTTCATTATACTTCTTGATAATATCTTTTTATTCTTTCTCTCACTACATTCACATCCAATTAACATATACCCCCGCTTCTATAAATAGTCTCTGATGACGTCACGTATTTCCAAATTTGCTCGGTAGTGTTAATTTTGAGAAAGGACGAAGAACGAATTTGGAATGAGAATAAGATTACGATCTAAAAATACCGCTTTAATTTTATCCTGAGAAATTTATTGAATTAACCAATCATTATCAACCGTTGCTAGTCTCAGTTTTCATGACGTATAATAACGTTAATTGTATTGTAATCTGAATGTCTTGATAATCGAAAGTATTAATTTGATCAGAGGAAAGTTAAGCGTGCAAACTGAATGACTTGGATGTTTTTTTGTGGGGGAGGGGAAAACAAATGACTATTTTATCTACATTACTGTCATGGCAAGCTGCGAATCAAATTAAAAATCTGCCGTCTTTTTTTTAAATCTAGCGATTATGAAGATTGACTGAAGTTTAATACGACTGGTTTAAAAGATTGGTTCAAACTAGCCAAGATATCCCGACCCTAGAGCCAAGAGCCGATGTACAGTAACACCAGTACGAAGTTTGTAAATAGTTTTTGATATGGTGCTGTATCAGATCAAATTTGGCACTTCATATCTTTGATTTTGAACACACCTGTATGAAATTTGTCATGAGATCTCGACTGTGTATACCTGATTGTTACCAGATATAAGGAAGAACAGTAATTCGATTTTTTAAATTGACCTGAGTGGTTGAAAAATGTCATGACTTAGTGCCTCTGGGAAATATGGGAAATACGAGTTCCGAGATGGTATATAGCATTCGTTACTTCAAATTTTGCTCGGAAGTCGTGTTTTCATTTGGAGAACTCGGGTAGGTAAAATTATTTCGAGTTCACGACAAATTGTTGTCGTCATATGACGTATTAATGTTGGGCCAACACTCACAATTATGTAATTTACACACGTGATAGAATTATTATGCAAATAAAGTATATTTCTCTCTAGAGCGCATGCGTCTGTACTAATTTTTCAAATGTGTCCCGAATATTGGTAATTACAACTTCCTAGTAGGAAATTTTCCACTTTCCAGAGGTAACAAATACGTCACTGGTTTTAATATTTTACGATTGTGGTCATGTTGTAATATTTTACAGTTGTGATCATGTTTTGATACCCTGGGTTGCGATCATGTTATAATATCTTAGCGTGGTGATCATATTAAATTATCTTTTAAAGTTGTGACCATGTTTTAATATCTTAGATGTGTGATTTGGCCTTTTAGTATTTTCGTGAATAGTGCTGATGAATCAAGTCCCTGGTTTTAAAATACACACCCAACTTGTTCTATTGTTTCTTCTCAACTTCCTAAAACATTTTATTTCTGTCTAAAAACTTGGAAATATAAAAACTTCCCAACATTTATTAATTTCCAGTACTTTTTATGATTTGTTGTGACGAGTTCCGCTCTACTTTCACATCACCGAAATAACTCTCCTAAACTCCATATTTGGCAGATATTAATCCTCGTAAAGTCTCGCGTTACTATATTTGGCGCGTGAAATTATTTCCGTATCGTCTGCATGGTGTTTTATGGTGGAATTAAAATGGCGGAAGATTAAAGATGAGATGATGGATAAAGGTTAGATTGAGAGATTTTGTAGAACAGAGGGTGATGCTTTAGTCTTGTTAGGTTGGATTAAACATGAAAGAGTTTGTAATACGACGACAGCTAGAGAGAAACGACGAGAGAGAAGCGAGTGTAAACTAGAAACTAATCTAATGCGATATAGCAATCAAGTCTAAATGGTTTTTCTATTCAATCTATATCGATCTGACGAGGAAATTGTTAAAAGTGTGGGGGAGTTAAAACAACTGCCTAATTTAACTAACATTATTCACGACAAATATCGGCCTTTTATACCGTTATCTTTTACAACATTTATATAGAGCTTTTATTGATTCTCTAAGGCTCTGGTCACACGACTCGTTTATCAAGCTCCCGTCACACGATTGGCTGTCGTACTTTAAGCTCACACAAATAATACAAACAGTCGTACTTCAAGCCCCCGTCATGCTATTAAGACAGATTATCATACTTCAAGCCTCGTCATACGATTCAAAATGGTTGCCCTAGTGCAAGTCCCCGTCACACTTATAATACAGTCTGTAGTACTTCGAGGTTCTGTCAAGCTTTTAATACAGTCTGTAGTACTTCTAGGTTCCGTCACACATACAGTGTTTATGGCATATTTGCTTGACTGATCTACCGTCAAATGGCCTAACTTCAATATTAGACGTCTAAAAGCGTATGTTACTAAACTTCTAAAATAAATATAAAATGTACTGACTAGGATTTGTGCGTCATGACAATCATTTCTGCTAACATTAGAATAAAAAATCGCATCTATGATTCTCTCAGTTTATATAAAATCTTTCATTCCGTTAACACTAGCTTTAAGAGGTTTAAAGACAATACCGGAAGCAGATTTCCGTTGCCAGGAAGGTTTCGTGATCTGTAAACAAACTGAAGAAATGTGTACTTCCGGTTAGAAGAATTGAGTGTTGCGTAAAGACTGTCTGAAGATTTATCAAGATTTTAAACATTCTCTTTTTACGCCTCGCTTGTCTGAAAGACATTTTAGTATGTTGGAAAATCGGGCCTGAATGGAAGAATGGGATTAATTCCCATCGGAATAGTGGAAAGAATGTAAGCCAAGGAAAGTGAAACAGAAAGACCTTTGAGAAAGAAAAAAAAATTGCGATGAAGCATTATCCTTTTGAATGGTGATCGAATCTACGGTACACTAATTGCATAGCAGTTTTCATATTGAGCTACCACACTGCGACAAATTGGAGCACTGTTTTGACAATATAACTAGTTCCTCTGCAGATTTTTTTTTTTGACGGTCGAGCAATTGAAATCATCGTCTTACCCCTAAACTGTCGATACCTTGTTGTCTTTCGACTCTCAAAAAATCTGTTATTGTTGTATTCCCACATATTGCTGAGCCCTGTATTTGGTAGACATTTTTGCACCATTCCAATTTTCGAACAGATTTTTGTGGTTCCTGCAATTCCACTTAAACTCCACTTAAACTGTTTGGTGACGTTTCTATTCGCTATATACCATTCGCGAATAGTGAACCATTTAGACGTGGAATTGATGCTATCCGTCCGATACATTTAAATCATTTAGAAAATCTCTTTGCAATCATTTTAGAGGGAAGTGGCCATTTTGGGGGGTTGATTTGAGTCTTGAAAACATGTAAATAGTCTTCAGGAGTATTAGATATATACGAAAATCGATTAATCACTTAAAAAATATCACAAACTAGGAAGTTTACTCACTTTTCCAATATATGTCTTTTCTATATAACACGGGGTATCTTAAAATAAAGAGTCGTTATTTTAAGATTCAAACGCAGATAATTGTAGAGCTGTGAACACTATTAAAAAAATACTAAGCTAAAAAAAAAAATGCCGTTTGTGATTCATTTTACATAAGTTCAAAAGCCCACACGCTACGACGAAAATTGCTTGTCACAAGATGCTGCCAAAGGAAATATTTTGTGAAATCAGCTTAAAGCTATTTATAGTTCTGTCATAATCGTCAACAGATCATTGTCGCGGTTCAAAAACCTAAGCCTACGTCGTATATAAGTCAGTGTATAAAAACTTTGATATAATAGCTGAATGAGACACATTCGTGAAATACGAGACTTTTCAATTAGAAAAACTGATGTGGTCTTTTCATACTTTCATATTTTAGTCATTATCTTTCAATAACAGAAAAATAATTTCAATGGTTTGAAATAAATTCAAATGTCACAGGCATGGAACAATAAATTAGAAAAAATCCACAAAAGTTGGAGGATGATGGCGAGTTGGGTGACAGGAAGATATTCGCTCAGAGATATTGTCATAATAGTTCAATGTAGCTAATTTCAGATACCGGTATTACGTTTCAGAACGATTATTCTATGTCTTATTCGCCTACAACTGGAAGAAATGTCACCAATAAACAAACTTAATATTCAGTGGGTGAAATGAAGGATTTCCAATTTGAAAAGGGTTGGTCTGTTATATCCCGAAAGGCCTTAGAGAGAGGAGGTACTTTGCAAATACATGTAATATGAGAAAGCTTGTCAGGGTGAGGATTCTTGATGGTTGGTGTGTTTGGCCCGTCGGAATCTAAACCAGACTCTGCTGATCTCTGGGTATATGAAGGGATGACCAGTCACGATCTAAAGCTAGCTTAAATGGAAGTTGGAATATTATAAGAGTAGGCCTAAATACACCAGATATAAACTACATTTTCAGCCATCATCAATATTCCTTATCCATCATACCTGCTGATTGCGAAATCCACCTTCTGAATTTATGTTGCAACTTTTAATTACTGATGAATAGACAGGATGTGATTTCATTTACTAATCACGTATTAATAGGCCTACAATGGAATCCGTGGAAATGTAATCTTACTCATATCAAACGGTCGTAGAATGATAAATCAGTCAAAATGGAAAAGTGAAAATGTTGAAGTGAACTTTTTGATTAATTATCTTTGGATAAGGTATAGAAAAGTAAGACGTAACGCTCCATTCTTGTCTTTGGTTTTTCTTGTGAATCTACGTTCATGTGATGATTATAAAGTCTTTTCTGCAGAGCTCTTGGACTGCGGCTGGATGTCAAACCAATTGCTAGTTAGACTAAACATTTCTATCTATAAATATTAAATGGTTATTCAATTCAGTCAAGAGGATAATAAATCTTGTAAATCTTTACTTGAAAGGACCTAGACCTATCATCAAAACTGCCTATTGCACCAAGCAATCTGCCAGCCTATTGGATTCATATAATTTTGCATGCATTAATCCCAATCTGACCAAAGAAAACTGTAATTTCTACTAGGTTATTAGATGCGATAGCTTGGTCTGTGCTGGTCTCAGTATGACCATAAAATACAGTCATTGTACCAAGTATTTAGACATGATAGTTTGGTATGTGCTAGCTTTATCTCAAAAATATTTTCAGTGCACCATGTAATGCGCTAGCTTATAGGAAACTATAATTTGGTATGCCCTTTGCTGACCTCAGAAGGTTATCATATACCAAGCAAGCTGTGGCTTATTGCACACAATATCCTCTTGTCCTATTATGAATACAGAAAACTGCCATTTTGCCAAGCACTCTGTAGCTTGTTGGAACACAATATGCTCTTGTCCCATTCTGAATACAGAAAGCTGTCATTGTACCAAGCGCTAGTTGGAACTCTTGTCTTTGGCACCAGTAAACTGTTACTTATTTCGTTTAGCATATTTTATTATGGCGTGAACAGTGTTTTCTCGTACTGTACTACAGCACCAAGGATTATGTAGGATTTAGCAACGCAATCAAATTTCTTTTAATCTTACACTTTGTATGATCGTTCACAAGTCCCCAGTGCCAACACCCACTTTGAACCGTTTTTAGCCCACAATTCCTTTCAAGTTTCTATATGTGGGATTTATTTCACATTCAAATCCGCTACTGAATACACTTGAATTATTAACCTTGTTGCACTCAGAGCAAGTCTTCTACTGTGCAATATTAAAATTGTCACCTAGCCTCAACCACAGTCCCTTTCAAGTTTACAATTGTAAAAATACCAGAATTTAAGCTAGCCCCACCCAAGTCCTCTGTTGTGCAATACTAGCCTCACCCATCACCTTTTTCAAGTCTTCTGCTGTTAATATACTAGCCTCAACTACAGTCCGTTTCAAGTCTTCTTCTGTACGATATTAGAACGAGTTACGCAATCTGATGAGAACTATAAAGTAAAATGAAGATTGATACAAACAATAAAAATAACTTCAGTCGAAGATGATATTAATGTGATTAGAGTCGAGTTAGATTGTCAGGGAACAGACTGTGCGGGGGTGGGTCTGATTGGACATTAATTCTTCCCCATTCATAACTTCTCTGGATTCATTCATAATTTAATAAAAACACCTCTTTATTTCTTCTTCAAAATAACTCTGATAAATACTCCCTTAATTTCACGATGGTCGTTTCGTCCACTTGACCATCTCGTAGTTTAATTTTCTATTCACTTTCAAACAATGATTACATTTGGGGAGTCAATTTGCCATGAGGAAGAGAGGGTTTGAGGGTTGGGTTGTTGCTTGCTGGTGTTTGATATCGTTATACGGAGAATAATATTATCTAATTCTTACATCGTGTCCAAACCACACCCCCATTCGTCATACTCCTGGTTTTGTTAACCCGTATTCGAGATACGATGATAAAAGTTATAGCTAATACAAGTCTGTATAAAATATGGCAACAGACTAATCCAGTCTGACAGTAGCTCTTATCTCGTCACTTTACTAAGATTTCTTCTCCTGTATCTAATCATTGTCTTATCTACCTACTTGACACTGAACCGACGACAGAATGAAATGAGTTTTACGTCTTACTAGACATTGGACCAACAATAATTCCTGTCAATAGAATGAGATTGACACTGGACCGACAACAGAATGGGGCGGAGTTTTACATCTTATTAGACACTGGATCATCTGTAGAATGCACGGGAGTTTTACATCTCACTAGAAACTGGCTCATCTGTAGAATGTACGGGAGTTTTACGTCTTACTAGACACTGGATCATCTGTAGAATGCACGGGAGTTTTCCTTCGTACTGGAAACTGACTCATTTGTAGAATGCACGGGAGTTTTACGTCTTACTAGACACAAGATCATCTGTAGAATGCACGGGAGTTTTCCTTCTTGCTAGACACTGGATCAACTGTAGAATGCACGGGAGTTTTCCATCTTACTAGAACCTGGCTCATCTGTAGAATGCACGGGAGTTTTACGTCTTACTAGACACAAGATCATCTGTAGAATGCACGGGAGTTTTACTTCTTACTATAAACTGGATCATCTGTAGACTGCACGGGAGTTTTACATCTCACTAGACACTAGATCATCTGTAGAATTCGCGGGAGTTTTACGTCTTACTAGACACTGGATCATCTCTAGAATGCTCGGGAGTTTTACGTCTTACTAGACTCTGGATCATCTGTAGAATGCACGAGAGTTTTCCTTCTTGCTAGACACTGGATCAACTGTAGAATGCACGGGAGTTTTCCATCTTACTAGAAACTGGCTCATCTGTAGAATGCACGGGAGTTTTAAGTCTTACTAGAAACTGGCTCATATGTAAAATACACGAGAGTTTTACGTCTTACTAGGCACTGGATCATCTGTAGAATGCACCAGAGTTTTACATCTTACTAGAACCTGGATCATCTGTAGAATGCACGGGAGTTTTAAGTCTTACTAGACACCGGATCATCTGTAAATAGCACGGGAGTTTTACGTCTTACTAGAAACTGGATCATCTGTAGAATAGCACGGGAGTTTTACGTCTTACTAGACCCTCGATCATCTGTAGAATGTAAGGGAGTTTTTCGTCTTACTAAACACCGGACCCACAACAGAATGCAAGGGAGTTAAGCGTCTTAAAAAAGGACCGACAACAGAATGATATAGAGTTTTACGTCTTACTAGACACAAGAACCGAATAGAGTTTAGTTTTACGTTTTACTGGTAGTGTAGTGGAATTCTTGAAATGAAAACTTGGTCGATTCTTTACTACAAATATGAATTTGAATGTTTCTTTATAACTAAAAAAAAAATTTAGCTACTCATACCATTTTTCAATAGGAAAATTCGACGTCTAATTCGTCTACAATATAGAAATTAAACGACATTAACCATTTAGAATGTCAGTTCCTCCATTGGTCAACAAGACACGATATATTAACACCACCGTCTGATAGTTTATCACTCAGACCCAATATATTATCATTGATATACTTTAATTCTGGTTTCTAACATACTCCAATATCTCTTATCTTAATTAATAGATAGTCTATTAAGGAAATTGGGTGTCACGAGTTCGATTCCCGCTGGGGATTTCCCTCCTACAAGTATTTCTAATTCAATAAAACGATAAGACCGTTTTGTTGTTTCTTTTATGTTGATTTGACGGATTATATTATCTAAAGAGAATTTGTATGTTCGGGATTTCTTGTATTCGGTCATTTGAAGTCTTGCAGATTTCAGAGAGTTCACATGGTTGATTAGTTTTGTGTTTTCATCCCAACTTCCCTGTAAAAGAACCTAACCCGTATTATCTAAAGAGAAATTTTAGATAATTAGAAGTTATGGATATCGAATTCAAATCAAACTAAAAAAAAGTTTGAAGTGCTAAAATGTTGAGGTATATGCCTACATGAAAATACTGGAAAATAACTTAATGCCCACTCGTTGGTAAAATAGAATCAAATGAAGTTGTACTTCCTTGATCGAGGTGTCCTTGATGATACTGATCAGCCCAGATTGAAACTCCCGTGCCCACTCGATGGTAAAATTATGGATTTATAGAGATATTTTTCACTTCAAAGATAAGAAGATACGTGTATCCTAAAATATACTTTTTGATAGGCATAATACATAATATGAGTCTTTATGGATTACAATAACTGTATTTCTTAAACGGAGCTGATAACGACCGATGGAATCTCGTTGCAACGGCGCGTGCAAGGAATAAAGTAATTGTAATCCATAAAGACTCATATTATACTCTCGTTTCGATCACTAAATGTTAATCAAACAGTATATTAGATACATATGTGTTCATATTTTTGAAGTATTATAAAATAATGAATATCGAAAGAAATAAAACAACATATATTGGAGTTTTGCGTTCTTGATACTGAAATATAATCAGCACAGGAGTCCACTCGATTATTTAAAGAAATATGTTCATATTTTTGATGTAATAGAAAGTGATGAATATCGAAATAAAATAAAACGAAATGAATTGGAGTTTTACGTCCTTGATGATACTGAATTGATCAGCATCAAGATTAAAATTCCCAATGCCCACTCGATGGTGAAATTATGCTACATGTTTTAAAAAGATATTAAGTGTTATTTGGAAGTAATTTGTCAATGGATATTGAAGGAGGTCTCTCTGATGATGTTCAGATGATTAGTTAATGGATGTTGTGTTTATCACTCGATCCTCAACAGTCCATAATCTCTATTAAATACAATTACACCGAAATAACATATTACTCTAAATATCTACACACATCACACATGGGATCAATTTATTTATTAAACATCATATTTTCCTTATAACGCCACTATCTACTGCTGGTTTAAATATATCAAGATATATTTCCGAACTTTTCATTCGTCATGGGAATAATTATAATATTTGTAAACTTTCATTTCGTCCAAAATATAATTAGGGCCAGAATGTATTTCCCAAGGTTGAATGTATAATGAAATTCATTAATAAACTAATTCTTCTTCATAATTAGCATCTCTGTAAGACTTAATCCCCTTGCATAGGTTTATTGTTCTTGGTAATTAACACTTCTCAAGGAGATGACGACGAAGACGACCTCTCCGTTCTGGAGATTACTGCTTGGGAAGAACTCCGTTACGCTTTGCAAGTAGTTATTGTACAGATGAATAATACTTTGTTTTCCATTAAATTCAATATATATAAAACTATTTCTTTATGAGTATCTGATATACATTATATGTTGTATCAGTTGTTTTCCAGCGCATTGGTGCAAACGAATTTTATCCTTTGCCTGTCCTTTCGTAATTTCACTTACATATTATTTTTGCAATCACTCTCCCTAATAAGACAGAGATTCGGACTACCCACTTTGAAAAGAAAACATCTGAGTATGATTATGATAGAAAACTCTCATTAGCTACTTAGGCACAGATCGATATACGATCAAACTATGTTTCTTTATTTAGATAGCTGTTTGTGACGTAGTACTAGAATAATTGGCGGGAATTATCTCGAGTAGCAGAAACCTTCTGATCATTATTCCCTAATTTATATAAAAAAAACCTTCTTCGACAAAAGGTAAGATGTGCATTTAAATCTTCCCTCTCCCACGATTTAGTACTCATTTTAACTCTAATAATAATAAAGGGGTGCAATTACAGCCTCTTCAACACGTCCAACATATTTTCGTAATATTTCACTTTAGTAGATAAACAATGCACACTTTTCTACAATATTTCCCCGAGGTAGGTGACGCCTGGTGTTTCAATGGACCACTCCCAGAAGTGGTTGATGTCGGGTGTTTCTTTAAACTGACAATATAGTACAACAGTTGACCATCCTCTGAAATATAATCCAGATTGAGGCGATGTCTGGTGTTTCTATGAGCAGACGACAGGACAACAATGGGCCACTCTCTAGCTATAGAACATAATCCAGAATTGGCTGTTGTCTATTGTTTTTAGAAAACCGGCAATCAAACAACAGTGGGTCACTCTGTGGAATCTAATGTTTCTATAAACTGACAATAGTAAAACAGTTGATCCTCCTTTTGAATAAAACCCAGAGTTAGGTGATGTCTGGGTTACTACACGCAGGCAATGTTACAACAGTGAACAATTCTCAGAGTTAGTTAATGTTTGGAGTTTCTACAAACTGACGCACAACAGTGGACCACTCTCTGGAGTTGGTGACCTATTTAAATCTTTTCCCACAATTTAGTTCTTGTTTCTAACAGGTTTACAATTATCGTCTCTTCAACAACTATTCTATATTTCCACCTTAATGCACTTTAGTATACCTTGTAGGTATAACAGTCGACCCTCTTTTACAATATAACCCCGAGTTAGGTGATGCCTGGGTCACGCTATGGAATTAACCAAGAGTTAAGTGACGTCTGGTGTTTCTGTAAACACAACAATACAAAGTACTACTCTCTAGAACATAACCCAGATTCAAGTGATGTCTGGTGTTTCTATTAACAGGCAATAGTACAACAAAGTACCACTCTAGAATATAACCCAGAGTTTGATAAAGTATATGGTATGTAAATTCAAGTGCCAATAGTACCAGCGTGACATCTTATACTTGAATGATTCCATCACCATGCTCTTTAACCTCCCCACTAACTAGGTCTTACCCAGCTTTAAATGAGTACAGGTAATCCGGAAAAGATCAATGCCAAGAGGCAAGAGGTTTAGCCATGGACCAGCTGGTAGAAAGGAAAGTGAAGTTGTAAAATATATTTCCTTCTTTTTAAACTACCTCTCCACCAGTTTGTTCTCTCGGCAGGTGTTCTGTATATCTTTTTATCTTCGTTTTATCTGATGTACAAATACAAGTTCAATTACTATTGTTTTACTCAGTCTTTAATTTGGTTACAAAGATATCAATCCTAGTAAACCTGTCATTTTTTCACAGATTGCCACTCTATTTGTACCTAATCCTTATTCGTTTGTTGTAATTGGATTTCTGAAAAAGCATTATAAATTTATTTTCCGTCGATTTTTGTGGAATTCAGTATTCTAGATCTACACCAATGCAAAGGAACGGGGGACCACCTCTAAGACGCCCACCCATCTTACTGCTACGATCTGAACAGGTCTTCGCCCCAAGTATTATTTTCTAATTAGCTCCCTGCTTCCTGATATTACCTTACCCTTCCCGAGTACTTGATTATCCCACCCCCTCGTCCTTGATCTCTACCGATCGATTCTCTATTAAAGGGAATGTCATCAACCGTGAAATTAATAAAAACATATTTTCTAAAGCAGAATATCCTGTCAGTTTAAAACAAAGTACAAGATAATTGTGTTTACTTTCTTTAAAAAATTTCTTTTGTAGAATTTTAATACACACATAAAATTGAGATAAAGATGAAATGAAGTATTGAAAAGATCGATCAGGCTCTCCCACGTCTGGTATTTTTATTATCAATAATTAATTTTCGGCAAAAAATCATTGTTTTTTCAAAAAAGAAATACCAATCAAAAAATGTCCTTTAACATGAATTGCAAAATTTCTTTCCTGGACAACCAGTTTTCACATCTCTACGATCAATATTTAAACAGAAAGATTAAAATTGTAGGTAAATGTCATTTCTATTTCTTTTATAAATGCTAATTTATCTAATTATAACCGACAGGCTTATTTAATCTTACATTCAAACTCGTTAAAAAAACTAATTCAACCATCAATTACTATCAGATATACGATTTTCTCTAACGCAGGATAAACACATACACTGAATGCATGTTCATGTTATAAACCATTGCCTACAGGCTCGATTGATTTAATAACTCTATCAATATACCCCTATCATCAATTGGCATTCGCTATAAGACTTCTTTTCAGCAAAAAAAAAATCTTATAACTTACTAAAAACCTACTGAATCCAAATGTTGTCAAGTCGTAGCAACTAGTCTAGCTAAATAACATTCTAAAACTCATTTCTGAACATCTAATCAGACTATCAATATGTATCAGATGTAGGATAAAAGCAGGTGAAAAGGATGCTGTGAATATATGTCAGATTAAAACACAATCAGTAAAGAAAGATACATACAGTAAAACCTGTTCCTGGACAGGTGCTCGTTTCTATTGTATTATACATGGAAGGAATAGGGTTAACTAGTACAATCATAGTGTATACTACTTCAAACTATACCATTTCTGATTGTTACAATGCTATATATTTTATGATAAGGTTAACTAGTCCATCTTATGGTAGATAAAGTACATCAGTTCAGTAGATTTTGTTCGCATCAGTGTTGTCTATATTGGCGATTGAGGAGCACTGAGAACTCATTCTGTGGAGACTCATCTTCAGCTCTGATTGCTATTCATATCTGTCTGAAACGATCCAGGGGAGCCGCGGTGGCTCAATGAGTTAGACACTTGCTAACCTGAAGGTCCAGACTTCAATCCCGGCATAGGTTGAGATAATACCTTTAGATTTTTCTACCCGGTTTCCCCCCGTCAATGATGCAGGTAAGAGGGGCTGACATGGAAAAAACGTCTAGCCGTTCGGATGGGACAATAAACCGAGGCCCCGTGATCTACAGGCTGTGCACGTTAAAAAAGAGCAGGCTAATGCCAAACTTTCCCTCATTGCACCCTGCATGGCGTTGCCCGTCTTAATTAGCCCACATTTTATGAAACGATTCAGGTTTACTGATCAGAACAGCTAGTTATCTTTAAAAAAAAAACTTGCGAACCTTACTTATATAGCTTTTTGATGGTTAACATGTCTAGGTGCTTTGGAATAGCGATTTAAGAACAGTGGCAAAATTCTTCAACTACATATTAAGGTATATCCCAAAGCTTGTATCATAAAGAATGTTATGTATTAGGAAATCAAAGATCTATAATTTACTAGATTTGGCATACATGCTCATCAGAGGTTTCTACTTTGAAATTGGGTTTACAAAGTCATTTTCCGAGAATTTACATAGCTTTTCCTTTTTATTTGGCATTTAGGTAAGTCAAATAATCAGCCCTTTCAGATAACCCACATATTTAATGATGTTTGATGCTTAGAATTGTCAACCTGGCATAATGATTGAGAAGTCCATATATTTAATGATGTTTAGTGTTCAGATTTGTCAATTTGGCATTTTGGAAAGTTCACATATTAAACGATTTCATGATTTTGAAATGGTAGTAGACGAGTTTTTGCCGTTGTCCTACTAAAACAATAAGCCTCCGCCCTTCTTATTCGTTCATTATCATTAAGGTAGGTGTTAATTTATCATTACTGTTGTAGTCGTTATTAATATCGCTGCCCGTTCCCTCGTGACTCTATTACAAAGAATCATCTACTCCATATCAATTATATATCCTGACTTATTATCACGTAAATCTGCCGCGACAGCACATTACACTTTTACAGACAAATTGACATTTCACGACTGGAGTGAGTTTTGAAAAAATATCTCGAACAATTTTTTTCTAAGTTTAACATCAATTGAAATTTGTTCTCTGAATTCCACTGATAGCTGCTTATTCATACTGTAAAATTAAACAATTCTAACGGGGCAATAGACACTAGCTTAAAAATAACAAGACTTTTAAAAGAATCAAGTCTCCCCTTAAGCACAGATTATCAAGTTATTTTAATATTTTAAAATCGTGCCTGTTTTTTATCCATTAAGTTATTAACTTATTAAGAAATAATCTGATGTTCAAATTCTTTTTCCCCATAAAATTCAGTTTTAACTCTGCTTTTAGACTATTAAACCGATATCTCAAAATATACCAAGTAAATTGGCGAATATTCTTTAATAGGTCATCCTATAGAATGTTTTACGATAGAATAAAGTAAGATTCCACATTGCTTTCACAAAGGTGAGGACCCGCAGACGTAAGTGGGTTTCCCCTGTACCGGAAGATTTGTTTTAACAGATGTTTTTCTGCAATTTTGTCTGAGGTTCGGGCCGCCTTAGGGGTTGTGGCCCGAGAACGTTTTTAACCAGTCCCTCAGAGGATAAAGTGGGGTAAATATAAGTAAGCATCAATAGCTGATAAAGCTCAGTTTAGCTATCTGTATCACTTCTCAGAATCAAATCTTATATCCGGTTTCCTTCTATTCAGCAAAAACATAATAAGGTAGGAATAAAAAAATGCAAAACGTTAATAAAGCACCGAACAGTAGGACATAAAACTTTATTTCATTTCATTAGTCCAATAAGTTACGGAACAGTGGCATGTAGACTACATCGCATACAGAACAGTAGAATGTAAACTACATTGCATTTAGATGGAATAGAACACTAGGTATAACACTCCGCCCCTTTCATAGGCCATGCATGGAACTGAACAGTAGGATGTAACATTTCTTTGATTCTATCAGGTCAATAAAGTAAAGAACAATAGTCCAGTGAAGTAATGTGTAAAACTCTTTATGTGTAAAACATTTCATTAGTGTTAATACTCTATAGGTTTCATAAACCCTTATATGGAGAAATTTATTGCGTAATTGTTATCAGAAACTAGTTTATGGTATTCAGAGTTAATGTGAAAGTATCTAGAATAATTAAATTTTAACCACAAGGTAATTAGATTTAAATTAATGGTTAAATAATTCATATCTTGATATAACAATTCTATACACCGTTTAAATAACACATAAATTACTTCATTTATATACATTTCAAGTTGGATACCGCCGAAATAAAATGAAGATGTAACAATCTTCATCAAGCCAACAGATTGTGACAAGACAGTTTAGATCAATGGTGGCTGACACCACGTTACACTGCTATTTTAACTTCATGTATTTTGTCCAACTTGCTAAAACCTTGTGACACGAAAGTAATGAGCCACTATTAATCAAAATTATATAGCAGATTGTGACACGATAGAAGTGAGCCACCATTGATCTTGTAATTAGTGACCAGCTGGCTAGCAGATTATAAAACGATAGCAGTGAACCACCATTGATCTAAGTGTATTGTTCAGCTAGCTAGCAGATTATAAAACGATAGCAGTGAGCCACCATTGATCTTGTCTTTAGTGTCAAGCTAGCTAGCAGATTGTGACACGATAGCAGTGAGGCACATTTGATCTTGTCTTTAGAGCTAGCTAGCTAGCCGATTATAAAACGATAGCAGTGAGCCACCATTGATCTTGTCTTAAGTGTCCAGATAGCTAGCAGATTGTGACACGATAGCAATGAGCCACGATTGATCTAGTATTTAGTGTCCAGCTAGCTAGCAGAATATAAAACGATAGCAGTGAGCCATCATTGATCTTAGTGTAGTGCTCGGCTAGCCAGCAGATTGTGACACTATAGTCGTGAGCCAAAATTTCATATAACTGTCCAACTAACTAACACATATGACACGATATCGGTGAGCTGCCATTGTTCAAGATAGTGTTTCCAACAAGCTTGCATAGTGTGAAACGATAAGTGACCATTGAATATAATTGTGATAATATAACACTGATTTATGTTGTACCTAAAAACTGTGAATACAGCTAACAAGTAACATGAATGCTCAGAGGTATAGCGTTAATTCTGTTTAAATTTTTATCTGTGTAAATAAACGAAAATACTATTATCTTATTTGTTTTTTTGTCTCTACAAACTGATTATATGAATATTTTCGCTGTTGTTTCGTATATTTGATCAGCTGAACGACTTACTCACAGAAAGACGAAATGCTTATGAAAATCATTCCTAAAAAAACTCGGTTACAGTATTAGTTTACATGATTCTGAGAAATGTCAAACAGAATCTTAGTGAAATTTTTTATTTGAATTGATTCAGGCCCCGTATTTACAAGGCAGTCTTAACGTTGCAACATGTCTTATGCCTATCGTACATTTACGATAACCCTCTACGATACGACATGTTGCATCGTAACGTTAGTGAATACGGGGCCAGATTTCTAACCTAGAAAAAAGAACGTGGCATAGATTTACCAAAATAACACCTCTAAAGCACGTTTTACTTCCGTTTGAAATATATATAATATATTCCGGGTCGGGATTTTAACAAATACCTCAAATTTACATTGCGTGATGTCCACGAGTCTTATTCCATTTAAGGTAGATGAGGTGGTAAGCAGTCATGTAGGCACACATATTTAAGCACAAGACAAAGACATGGCTTGTGTTAAATTATTAAATTGTGCCTTAACGACAGAACCGAGGTGACTTGTGGAGCTGCCCGGGCGGAGTATATTGTAAATGTTGTTATATAGTGTAAATTTTGTAAATTAGGGTTAATTTTGTAAAAAATATTTGTAGTAAATATGTAAATATTTTGTGAATCTTGTAAATTTGTATATTTAATGTAAATTTTACACAAAAAGTAAACTTTTTGAATTAAGAATATGTATAGAAATTGTAAATTGTATATTTAGGGTAAATTTGTTAAATTACATAACTTTTAATATAGTTATAACACATCATTTTTTGTCCGTTATTTGTTAGTTTTCATTATTGGAGGTAATAAAGATATATTACATGGTGAACTCTGTAGTTGTTATACAATTTCTCTGGGTTGATTATCATGAATAATATACTTAATCGTTAAAGGAAAGCAATTCTTATGAAACCTGTTTTCCGATAAAATATATTAAGTACAATCTACCAGAAAATTATCGGAGGTTCTGACGACGTTATAAATATTTTTAAGCCGATTAACAAAATAGCATCAAACACATGACCGCAGCAATTTTGACCAGTCACATGACCTATTTGAGCGGAAGTGACGCAAAATGTGGGTATTCCAAGCGTATACACACATATCGCCTGTACATACATTTTACATGCTTTACTGCATCACAAACCATTGTGCAAATTCGGATAGGAACAATCCACGAATAGTAAGCGCAGAAAGCACAATTGACGGCAGTGACTTGCCAAATGTGCCCGACTAGAGCCGTATAATCCCCAAGACTGTGTTTGTAGTGAACTTAAAAGTCCATGACTATTGTTAAAATAGTGAAGTTTTCACAAAATAATGAGTTTAATGGCGTTTTAATGAACTTTGGGCATTTGCGAAAAAAAGATTTCGTAGGTCTGTGATGATTGATGTTGAATTGATTCATTGAAACATTTGCTTATTGAGTTTGCAGGCTTCCAAATGAAATGAATGGAGTTTTACGTCCTACTTCTTGCACCATGTGGGCTAATGCAGGGTACAATGAAGCAAATTTTGCCAGAATTTAGCCTTCCGCATTGGCATGCTCTTTTTTGATTTTCCAACTGTCAAGGGATCTTTAACGCGCACAGCCTGTAGCACACTGGGCCACGGTTTATTGTCCGATCCGAACTCTCCGACTTAGACGCTTTACCATGTCAGCCCCTCTTACCTGCATCACTAACAAGGGGAGACTGGGTTAAAAATTCAGAAGGTATTATCTCGACCTATGATTGAATCTTGGACCTTCAGGTTAGCAAGCAAGCGTCTAAACCACTAATCCATAGCGGTTCTTAAGCTAGTAATCTTACAACAACAAATGTAAATTTTCTTGGAAGAGTTATGGTAGACTTTAAGCTCTATAGTTAGATGGGCTTTCTTTGAAAGTTTGTTGGTTCTTTGGCCCATTATTTCAAAGTTAATTCGAATATATGCTTTAAAATAGTACTGATAGCCTTATAATTAATGAATTTTAGTTTACATTTAAAACAAAAAAAATTCCCTCTCAAAAATTTCAATCAAAAAAGAAAATTTGACAGTGAAAATTTTAAAGTCATAATGTGTGCTCATGGTTAATTCCCTCGTATTTCCTCCTCTAATGATGAGTCGGACAAATACTCCGCCATGTTGTTGATTGGTTTAGGCTAACAGATGATCGGCAGCCCCTATTTAATACGCACACTTGACACGCACGATCACTTGACGTTTTTCTGATCACGTGACCACTTGGAATGGCCAACCACAAATATTTATCGGCTTTGATTTAAAAATGCTTTAAAATCAATGTTTACCGGGGAATATCGCTGTTTTTTTTTAGGGCAGTGTCTGAACATAATGAATTTACGAATAATCTAGCTTTTATTTCCTTACCTATGACCAAAGTCTTCCTTTAATATGATAATGTTATATTTTTGTATTTTTCGTGATTTTTCTCATTATTGGCAGAAATAAATGTATGTAATATCGTTAGGTTTGAGATATAAAATTTGAAATATCTTACCGTATGAATGTGATCTGTAGTGTGGTCGGAGGTAAGATGGTCGAGTGTAGGAACGAACTGGTGGGAGATAAAGGCCGTAAACCGATAAACACAATCCAAACAGTACAAGGCACGAGTGACGAAAAACGCTCTGTAGCATAGCTGAAAATAGAAAAAAATATATGTCATAATCACAGAACCGAACATGGCCTCCTTTACTTATTCTGATTCTCAAGATTTCTTTGCAAGTTGTATCACAAATAGACATGATAATGCATATAGGTTCGAATGGATAAGCCATACATTTTTGGTATAAGGTTAAAACTGTCATGAAAGTTTCTGTGAAGGCGTGCAGCCTTTAAACGTGAACGATGGTCTTCTTCTCGCAACTCTACCTAACATTAAAACTCAATCCAATTCGTAAAGCAAATCGATTAAAAGCCTGAAATTCAATACATCCTACAAATTAAAAGCCTTAACCTTTTCTTTAATGGTTTCTAGTTTTTTAGTAAAATTCTCATTTTGCATCTCATTACATTCTCTTTACCGTTTTAGTTTCATTAAAAATAAAATTCAAAAACCATATTCCTTTGAGTTTTATTACAAATCTATCATCAAACAAAAACTATAATAACTTGCAATATGAAATATCATGTCATATAGAATCAGAGTCGCAAGATTCAGTTTCAATGGTAGCAGATTGCTATATAGTGATCATAACTTGCTTGCAGACTGTTTCTGTTGATGGACAGAAAGGACATTGCTGAAATACGAATTGTCTACTTTCTGTTTCTATTTATTTTTATTCCATTTTCAAATGTATAACGTTATAATACGATTTCGAGGTATTTGTCGCAATAAGTCAAGAGCCGGTGTACTACAGACTGCGTTCATTAAAGACCCCTCGACATTTGAAGAATCGAAATTAATAGGCTTATATCGTTGTTCTGAATGAATTTGCAGAAAAAAAGCAAACTTTGCGAACATGAATTCCGAGGCTAGTGGACTTAAAAAGTCATGATAGATTTTGTAGAAATAAAGAGTTAAAGAGATTGTAAAGAGGTTTTCTAGATTATTCTAATTTTCAGTCAGACATCACTACTCACGAAGGGCCTTGTGTGATAAAGCATATTTTGCGATTAGTGACGTCATTAAACACTTACTTTTAATAGAATTGTAGGAACCAGACGCTAATGGCATCGGAATGGCATCAGATCAGTGTTCCCCATTACATATACAGAAGTCAGAAAAAAATCCATTACAATCCCTTTAAGGCCATGTGACAAATAGAGGTAATGAATTGAGCAGCTTCCCTGCTTTATATTATTTAAATTCAATAAAGCAAACAGTTTAACACGCAAATAAAACCTTTATTAAGAAAAAAACCTGTCCGTTTATAGCCCTGATAGAATTATACACGATAGAAAAACAAACAGTTTTTATCCGCCATATCGCCCTTTTGTCGTCAATTTCAAAGCTTAACACTTTTATTTATAGGCAATTGGAAGCTGAAAATATAAATTTGAAATAAAAATAAACGGTTAATCATGTCGCGGCTAAATATTACTCATGGAACTAAACTTGTACACACACAATCAATGTACTTCCGGTTGTAAGCGGAAGTTCTCTAAGTGGCTATTGATGCTTGTTTGTTTTGTGGTGACGTTATTATTTCAATAAGCCGTACAGATTGTGAAATCGTCAGTCAGTCAGATGTGAAATTAGAGACTTGTTTGATGCAAGTTAATTTTACAGAAATAAAAAATGTCGTGTGATGGTTGATCCATAACGCCAACTACCTTGATCATCTCCTGCGGGGTTTCTGTACCTTGACAATTCACGGAAAGGAATTCTATCGTCCACACTTCCTGACAATTAACAGTCAACAGTTAAATTCTGAAATCTACTTTAAGGTGGGCTCAGCATTTAACGTCAGTCGATCTGATTACATTGCTGAGTAAAAATCGCAGATTCCGCTAAATACCGGCTAACTATGTGATGTGTGTTCGCTTCTATAAGCCATACTAAGCAGTATACTTCACTTTCTCAGTCAGTCACCATTATCGTTACAAAAGTGTGGACTCTTAGAAAGGATTGACTATTCTATTGTAAAACTAAGAGCAGGCTAAAAATGTTATCCCCTCATTGCTTACTGCATGGCTTTACTTGTCTCCATCACCTAAATCATTATAGAAAATAGAAAACTTAAAACCCCAATTGTCGGAAGAGGATGAGTTGACCAACTATTTTCCGAAGGAAAAGCATAATAAAACATGTGGCATTATCGGATTGCTGAGACCCGTTCAGGAGTTATACGATATAAACGAGGTCTTGTCACCTTTCAGTTATATCTTTATTAAGTTAAATTGATTTATAACACAGTGTTAAATACCATATCAGTATTTTGATAGCTAATCAATCATTGGATAGTCATAATATGACGTCATCAAATACTCAATAAGTACCTGTTTGTTCAATATTGACCTAGGCTTGCGCACTGGTCACTTCCTATTGAACGCATGAGTGGTCCCCCATGGCGATCATTATTAGGAAACTATTAATAGATCCTTACAGTTCAATTGAGTCTTAAAAAAGAAGGCTTTGGTAGAAGACAGACACTTATAAATCGTTCCATTCACAAAACGAGAGAATTGCTCATTCAGTCAGCGAAAATATATCATCTGACCAAAATTGGAGAAGTACAGAGTAGCATTCTAGTGGTTGAAACATCAGGAATAGTTCTGGAGATATATACATAAAGCAAAAAAGGGTGTACATTTTCAGAATGCTGTATATTTACACTTTGTGTTATCGGTTTCGAAAACGAACTATTGACCAAATGTATTATTTCCATCCCCGATCTTTTCAGCAACAATGTTATTGATTAACTAGGCTACCTACAATGTAACATCTTACATCACAGATTTTAATAATATATGTTTACTATGATAGATCGGAGATGTACATTGTGGATAGCTCATGATATCATCAATACAAAATCACGTCTGACGTCTGTGGTTCTTGTATTTCCAGACTAAGATCAGATCATGATGTCCGCTTAAGTATTATTCAAGCAAAGTCTTTGCATCCCTCCCAAGCTGTACTACTAAGGGTTTTGTATCCGAAACACACATTTGTAGCTAGGCATGAGATCTTTTTATCAGTTTAAATAAAACCTGAAACTATCAGAGCAGTATAAGAGTTAAGTATACCCTCTTGTGTCTGTAGGAAGTAAATTATCAATTACCCTATTGACGAGAAAATAATTATTATACTGAAATTTAAAAACTTGTTGATAGAAAACTCTCAAGTAGTCAACATGTGTAGAGAATTTTTCTCTTCATTTCATTTCCGTTTTCTTCTATTAAATATTGAAATTAAAACGAAGCGACCTATTTTCTAGAGTCTTTTTTTATTACCCTTTTCATCGAATACTAAAATTTCTTATCAAACATGGGTTGTGTATAAATATAATTCAGTACAATAAGAGTTTCTTCAGAGTTTGACTGATGTACATAGAAATAGCAGAAACAGCACTCTCTCTGGTGCGTTTACAAGCGGCGAACGTCACGAGATCATTAGTAGATGCCCCTTCGTCCAAACCCATAGATCTAAAAAACCACACACACCCTAAATGCTCTGTGAGATTACAATGAGGTCGCATAGGTCGCGGCATGAGGGAGGCTGTTTTTGAACTTTTAAAAAAAAAATTTCACGTTTTAAGACGTCTTAAAATCTAAATGATTGCAATGTGGTGTGGGGCCCCCTTAATAATACGAAATCCAGTCACACAATTTAGCAGATGTGATCATTGTAAATAATCGAAAAGAATGAATGGAATGAATGAAATATTCTAGTTTGACTGTAAGCTAAAGTATTCTACCAGATAAAATATCAGACATGAAAGAACCTGCCTGATAATTCTTATCAGTATTATCTGATAGGTGAGATGGTGCCAAGGTCTTTCACCTCGTCATAGTTTTCAGAATACTGAAGGAATAGTCAGCAATGATTTTAGTTCGTAGTAAATGATTAGCGCAAAG
Source organism: Lottia gigantea (assembly GCF_000327385.1). NCBI lineage: Eukaryota > Metazoa > Mollusca > Gastropoda > Lottiidae > Lottia > Lottia gigantea. The sequence goes on from NW_008706746.1 coordinate 1,142,336, forward strand.
ATAAAAAATTATTCAGTGGAATTTTCAATGTTTATGATCTCACTTCTATGAGTTTTTATCACGTGTTTGTTGGTAAATTGAGTGAAATTTTTGTAAGAATTGAGAGCAAGGTGGTCCAGTGGTGTCAGGTGATAAATCTACATGATGATATAAGGTTGATACTGTCAGATACGGTACAGCCTATAATTACTTGTGGGAGGAAATGAACAATTAAAATACATTTCTCCTAATTACCTGACACTCCAGGTGAGAACATCTCAACTTTCTCCCAATCGCTACGAAGTTTAACTCTAACACACCTTTCACACTCTTATGTTTCTCTTTTTGTGATGCAGGTCAGAGGGGCTGACATGAAAATAGCTTCTAGTCGTTAAGGACAATAAGCCGCTGCCCCGTGTGCTAAAGACTGTTCAAGTAAAAGAAAAATCTCCAAAACCAACATACTAACATCGGGAAAATATCAGCTATTTTGGTCCATTCTAAGTCATATCTTATATCAATACTCGCTGTGCACAGAATGAATTAACATTTTGTCTTAACATTAAGTACTTTCTGTTCCGAACAGCCGATCAAAAACAAAGAGCGAGTGCTTTCGATGCATAAGAATCCACCTAAGAAAAATCACATTAAACTTAACGACCAAATTACTTCAGTTGATCCAAGGCTTTTTTTTTAACTGCGAAAATCCAGTTTTAAGATATACTACATTTTGAAATTTAAAATCGATTTTAGTGATTGACCAATCAAATAATAGGGAAACCAAAGTTAGGTTTTTGTGAAATTGGACCCTTTGTCTGTTGTTTTTAACATGATATTTTGTTGAGATTTGAGAGAAATTTAAAGATGTTTAAATTTGATTTCGAAAATGTTCAGATATTAAGTTTTAGTCAGAATCAAATAGATAGACTGTCGGTTTGTTAAAATCGTCAAGTTTGGCAGTTTCACCACTTATACTTGTAGCTGTGTGGGTTTATTCTTTCACTCATTCTCTGTTTATTTGTAGAAATCAAAGTTTTTCGTCTTGAAGAATTTAATTTTCTTATTTTCTTTATTTCGCTTCAATGTAATGATGATTAGAAGAAGTTGTTGTTTTGGGTAATTCTGGGTGAAATGGATTGTTGACATTGTTTTCTTAGATTTTAAACTTTAATGACAGTATTTTAGTATCTTACTTTCGAAAAACAATTCTTTTTTATATTTTGATTACAATCCCTAGTCTTCTGGACTTGTCATTTCCACAACATAAATTAAAGACAAAGAAGAACATGCTTATAAATGGTATAAATTAAGATAACATTTGCGTGCCAAAAGGCCACACCAGTTTCCCCACGAACCTATAACGTAGACAACTGAAGATTCATGAAATCTTACAAGAGAAAAACAACTTTGTAAAACCCAAGGACACGTTCCCAAACCTTTCAGGCAGTGGCAGAGCCACCATCCGAAATATCTGAGAATGCCCGAATTTCTAACTAGTTATGAGATTTTTGCCCGAAAAACTTGCTTTCGGGGTTGCGAGGCCAAAGCCACTACTTTCAGGTCTATTCCAAGCTCACAATGATACTGTCTATCTCGTGGCTGATGATGCCCTGGTCGTAAACCAGATTTAATATCCCAGTGGAAAATCCACAGACACGTTCTCTAACATGTCAATATCCCCGGTTTACAGGAATCCTGTCTACCTATTGACATTGATCTTTCGTTGATTATCCGTACCAATTTACACCTGGGTTGACTGGAACAGTACAAAAAAACAATGACTTATTCAAGATCACCACTGGTTTCCATAGTCTTGCTGTTAAAGAAGAAGTACAAGACTAAAATAGAATCGACGGCTCATATTTTCATCGAAGCTTTATCTAAAATGTGATTTTGGTCGGGGCCACATTTTATGAAGACTTCTTACATCTAGAAATTAGAATATAAAATTTTACGTAGTTTCAGTCCCGTAATTAATGAAGTAGAAAAAAGTAAGAATTCGACCAGTGTTAGGATTACGCCGCTTATCACTAAGAAAGTAAGATTTTCAAGTTTCACTGTTTCTACACACAGTTTCGACGAAATATGATGTCCACAAGTCTGTGTGTCAGAGACCAGCTGTAAAGCCCACTGAGAATATGATATTAAAACAAGTGGTTATAGAACAACGAAAGAGGGTGTGTACTGTTCAGGATGAATCTTGTTAATCAATCAACATTGTTTAACACTTCGCATCTTTTTTAAACTTGAAATAGTTTTCTCCGCCGACTGTTAACATATTAATATATCATAACTCTCATAGTTGGAATATCATAGCTATTATATACAACAACTAACTTGTATTACAGAGATTAAAGCTAACATGACGAAAAGATAGGAAATACTCATCACCCTGAAAGAATTTTAAGGATTTGTGGCTTTTATTAATATACACAGAGTCGAATACAGATTAAAGCTAACATGAAAAATATAGGAAATACTCATCGGCATAGACCCTGTTAGGTTTTGAAGACATATACAAAACTTGGCCAGTACTACAGTGATAAAAGCTTAAATGACGAAAGGATAAGAAATGCTTATCGCCCCTAAAAGGAATAAAGGTTTCATTTATAATATATAATAACTAGTCTTGTATTACAGCAATATTAATGCACAGAACCGAATACACATTAAAGCTAACATGACGAAAATATAGGAAATGATCATCGTATAAAGAAAGGATTTAAGGTTGTGTAGCCTTTGTAATATACAATAACTAGCCTGTATATTATAATATTATTACATGGAAGTGAATACAGATTTTAAAGATAACATAAGCTAAATATAGGAAATAATCATCGGCCCGAAAAGGCATAAGAGGTGTCAAACCCTTTTACCTGCATCAATGACCGGGATGAAAAATCCGAAGGTATTATCTCGACCTACGCCGGGATTGAACCCTGGACCTACAGGTTAGCGAGCAAGCGTCTTACTCACTGAGCCACAACGGCTCCCCTATATGTTTCAGAGACAATTACAGCGAATATTTGCAGCGCTCTTATATGCGTACAAGATGTTCTTTTGCGTATATTAGGGCTATTTTAGTTTCTATTTACCTCATTCTGATATCGTGTCAGACACCTACAGTTTCTGTAATTGCAGAAACCAAAACTATCTCAATTAATATGTGGTCTGAATGTAGTTTATACTGACATTGGAAAAACTGCTGATTAGAATAGATTACCAATTTAATAACAAAAAGTTTATAAATAGAATTTAGAATCTAAAATTGTAAACATGATTATCAAAAACCGTGCCTTGTTCTCGAAAAAATGAACTTGAATTAAAATTCAACATAAATTATAGATAGATTTGAAATAAAAAACAGTCAGTTGATCAGTTGATAAAGCTAAATTTAAAATCGATATTAGTGATTGATCAATCAGATGACCTGAACTTAGATCATTTTGAGTTTTCGAAAATAAAGAGGGTGTGAATTAAATCTAGGCTAACCTGCTAATCGGTTAGGATAACTGATCCTAACACCATCAAATATGTAGTATTTCAGTAATTTTTCAACAGACAACAGCACAACAAAAGGCCATTTGAGTTTTCTGAATGAATGTGAAAAAGGCATAAAAAACTAAACAGAAAAAAAAAATAATCATAAGCTTTTTTTGAATAATTCTTAAGGACACTTGAAATAATAACCTGAATGAAAAATAAAACAAAACTAATTTGTACGGAAACGTATTTTTATTAATATTTCCATGTTTTTTATGTCGTCATGGAAGAACTTGAGGGTATAGTTACAACATATAGAATCGGAAACCGTTTTATTTTCTACTGCTCTTTATTTCATAAGCACTAATAAAGATTCATAATGCATTGCATTGCGCAATGAAGGAAGTCTTCTATTCTATATGTAGAGGGTCGATGTCCTCGAAAATATACCTGAAAACGATGTCTATTGGTTTACAAAACATTTCTTAAAGGGGCAGTATGCAAAATTGTCAGTACTGAAAAGGCGTTAGATTGCGATGAGAACATAGTCTCATAAAAGCGCCAGCATAGGTCACAAGTGTAAGATAGTTTTTCCGTTCTAGAAAATAACGGCAGGATTTGTTTAGTTAAAAATTTCAGATAAATGATTGGACATCTTTCTCTAAATTTTCGACCCGCTAAAAAAATCAGATTTTCTCTTAATTTAAATAAAAAATGACCTTTCATTATCCGTGGTAAAAGAGTTCATTTCTTCTCTATGTTACAGAACATAGTCTTTGTTGGGTTTAAAAACATCACAAAACCATGACAGAAATCCGCAAAATGAAATGGTCAGTTCTTAATATATGACATCTTAACGATGTCAAGCTTTACGAAAGACGAAGTGGACTTCAGAGAGGGATGTCGAGTTGACAAACATAATTTCAAACAGACATGATTAGCTATGTAGACTCTCAGAGAAAGATGTCGAGTCGACAAACGTTAATACCAAACAATATTAGCGATGTGGACTTCAGAGAGAAATGTCGAGTTGACAAACTTGAATACCAACAATATTAGCGATCTGGACTTAACGATCTTAACGATGTCAAGCTATTACGAGAGACGAAGTGGACTTCAGAAAGGGATGTCGAGTTGACAAACTTAAATAAAAAAAAAGTAGCGATAGGGATTTCAGAGAGAGATGACGAATAGGCTATGTGACAAACCTAAATACAAGAGAATAAAACAAAAAACAAAACAAAATAAAAAGAAGAAGAAAACTCAAGAAAATAAAAGAAAATTTGAACGACATTTAAAAGCGAAAAGCATATACCACCCCCTCCCCTCAAGATCAGCTATATGGATCCTCCTAAGGAATACTTACTTGGTGCACTAAGTCGGAGATTGACACTCTGTGTCATGAAGCGCCAGCAAGCCTCAAGCGACACCCACCACTGTATTTATGGTAATACTTATCATATTATTGATTTCATTTCCGTTAACTAATATAACTGAAGCTTCGAACATAACTGCCATACAGGATGTGTTCCGATGTCAATGATATGTCATGTAAACATGAAGCGGACGTTAACCCGTCATCTATTAAAACAAACAACCAAACAAACGGTTTCATCCGGTACAAAACAGCACAGAAAAAATGCCAACTCCTGGGAAATATTAATAAATATATTTCATCATATTATACTAATAACGCACATGAATGGAAATGTCAAAATCATTCAACTTTCCAGCTTGGGACTGCAGATGAAATTTCATTCATTTTTAATATTTCCTTAGTCTCCCACGTCTATGATATTTTTAACCCGTGTTGAAACGTTTAGCAGATCACAATTAGTAAGTGTTGTGAATGCCAAGGAATTTTCAATTAAAACTGATGATGATTTAAGTCTAATTTAAAATTTATCACTTGAAGAGCCCTAATTAGCCAGGTAGAGTTATGAATCAAATGATAATTAATTCACTGATCGTTTTTAATCACGACTAACCTACATCTATACCTGTCAGACATAACACGAGGCGTCAACAACTCTAGTTATATCAAACGTTCTTTTGTTGCTGCACTACACCAGGACTGATGTATATTTTCAGTTTATGGAAACACGTTGGTAACCTAAAGGGGTTCGACTCTTGAACTATAAAACATCACCTAAACCTGGGCTAGAAACCAAAGGGTTGGGAAGGTTTTGAACTGTTGTCAGTTTATCGATACTCTTTGGTCCACTGTGGTCGCACTATTGTTTATAGAAACACCAGACATCAACTAACATTAGGTTATATTGTAGAGACCACTATGGTACCATAATTCGTATATAGAAACACTATTGTTAATACAAACACCGGACATCATCTAACTCTAGTTCAGTGGTTCCCTACCATTTTCAGCCTTCACGCCTGGACTGGAGCAGTCACCTGGACCTTTCACATCCCCAAAAATTTGCTTCATCCACATTTCCAGCATGTGACGATGTGAGGTGCTCTCTAAATTCAAAATAAATTCTTCTCCTACACTGGTTGTTCACACCCCTGACACCCTAGCCCGACACCCCCAATGGGGTGAAAACATGTTTTAGAGAGTGTTACACTGTTATACTATTGTCTGTTTATAGAAACATCTTGCACCACCTAACTCTGGGTCAAAATCTTGAGGGTGGATTATTGTAGTAATTCAGGCTAACAGGCAACCCTGTGTTATATTCAGTGAATGATCCAATTTTATACTATTGTCAACTACAATAAACATAGGACATCACTTTAATCTGAACATGTGTATAAAATACCCGGTTTTTCAACACCGTTATATTCTACAGAGTGGTTCACTGTTGTATGTTTTACTACCAGTTGGAGAGATGAATACCTTGAAGTATAAAGTAATTAAATATCGATGTTTATTTGTTTGAATATGGAAGTTTTAATTTGTTTTTATTATCAAGTTTTTCAGCAGATCAATAGTAATCTATTTTCTCTCAATAGCCAACACTTAAAATACTCTTACAACTTGTTTTCATTATTTTAATACCTTTCCAGTTTTCCTTATACAGCAGGTTGATTCTAGACCATCTTCATAACTGGTTGGTATTTCCCTCCAATCTATAAAACCTAGTAATTGCATTGCTAGTTGTGTTAGAAACTTACAACCATTATTTGTTTTATTTTGAAACCATATGCGTGAGAGACCCTTTAGATCAAATGATGATAATGGAAATAAAAATAATAATGACAACAATGCCAGTAATAATAATGAATAAGGTAAAAAAAAGCCATAGAATACTAATGAACATCAGGATCAGATCCCAATGTTCCCATCGATAGGCTATTCTCTTCCATTCTGCCCCCTATAGACAATGCAACCAAAACGCAATATAACGATAAATGATTACGTGGATGATAGCGATTATTACAAGACACACTATCTCCTTTTTTACTCTGGAATGACATGGTCCGAAAATCACCAATAAAATGCAGGACAGACTTCGATTGAAAAACACGTACTCGATCATTGAGTGATTTGTACTAAGTCTCAGTCACAAGTCGCTTTGAGATAACTTGTTAGTTATATTGTTATCTAGTCAATTGTATCATAATGTCTGCAATATTTATAAGGTTTCTAACATAGAGAGGTTAAATAGTTATTTTATTTGTTGACGTGTTGTTTTCCATTCTTCATCCCACTCTTACTGCCTTATCTTGTGATATGGTACTACTTAATAGGTACTAATCGGCTTGTGTAATAGGGCTTTATTTGATTTGTAAGTCGACATGAAGACGAGTAGGATGATAATAAGATATAGTTTGATTAGTTCAAGTAAGATATCAGTTGAGAGTTATAATAATAGTTATCCAGATTTATTACATCACAATAATCAGGTGAAAACAGGTGTCTGTAATCTCTAATTCGAACTTATTGTCCTAATTATTATCTACATCCAGTCTCTGTTATCTCTTATATTTCCTTACACACTGTATTTTTCATATCTTATAATATCTTACATATAATCTCTGTTATCTCTCAGACTTGTTAACATACCGTATCTGTCATATCTTATACTATTCCTCATACATTTTCTGTTATCTCTTATACTTTCTGACATACTGATTCTGTCATAAATGTTTTATACTTTGATTCATACAGTCTCTGGTATCTGTTATAATTCTTTCACACATTCTGTGTTATCCCTTATACTTTCCTACATACAATCTCTGTTATCTCTCATATATACCTTATCTGTTATCTCTTATACATTCTGACATACAGTCTCTGTTACACTTTCTTACATTCAATCTCTGTTATCTCTAATACCTTCTAACACCCAATCTCTGTTATCTCGTATACTTTTAACATACTGTAATATACTGTGTCTGTCATATCTTATAGTATCTTACATACGGTCACCTCTTATTCTACCATCCATACAGCCCCTGTTATCTCTTTCTAACTATCCCTGTTATCTTTTATACTTTGTTACATACAGTCACTGTTGTCTCTTGCAGTTTCTGTTATCTCGTATACTTTCTTAGTCTCCGTTACATATGTTACTTTCTTACATACAATCTTTGTTAACTCTGATACTTTCTTTCACACAGTCTCTGTTATCTCTTACATGATCTTTTACACAGTCTCCGTTATCTTTAATACTTCTTACATACATGTAGAGCTAAGAATGAAATTACGGATATTTGATTTAATTGTAACCAAAATGAATGGCGAAATGGCGTTAAACCAAACCATTGAAGTTTGAACTGATCCAACGATGGATCTAAAGTGAGTCAACATCCAAGATTATTTCAGGTGTCATGGTGTATGGTGTATATATATTTATTCTATACCTGATATGTAAAATAAAATTTTCAATTTCTAAATTGTTAGAATATTAGTAGAATGTGCACGTGATATAGAACATCTTTCAGAGAAATAATTAAATCTGTATTTCTTGTCATTCGCAGAAGCAGGATGACTCAATTTGCATCTTAAAGTTTCTGAAAGGCTAACTTCATAAGTGGCGAAGCACGAGTGGCATAAAACATATACTCGTAGCCATAGGATAACCTATAACCTCTATTTCAATCATAATGTCTTGTATCAGTATTAACGCATTCTAATTATTGACAAACACCATTACACAATGATATTGTACTTAACAGGAGAGGGGAGATTCTACAAAACAATGCAATACCATTTGTTAAACAATTTTTCATAATTTGGGGACTTCATTAATATAGCTGTCCCTTCTAGCGAATTAAATAACTTTTTGGGCCAAATTTAGTTTTGATATACTTTACTTGGTATTTCCTTTGTTGTAAACATGCTGATTTTACTATGTCTAAAAATATCAAATAATTAAAATATTTCATTAATAATTTCATTGATTAATATTTTAACGGAATGCAATATATTTTTAAATATATATCATAACTTTTATTGAAATTACTATCGTTCTTTAAACACAAGGCTCACATATATAGTGGTATAGCTAACAATTCTATACACTCCCCTCTTCTTTCTGGACCTTCATCACCCTATATTCACCATCAGTCCACAATTAGTACATAATCACGGTATAACTAGAAGTATACTGAAATATTTTGTACGACTTCACCTCAATAAAACATGATAAGATAGTCAGAAATTATAGTAAATATTCCATCAGTTAAATTCTAGTTGCTCGTCCCTTGTGGTTCATCATCTGATAACATTAGAACCAGTCAGTAAACAAAATAGAATAATATTAAATACTCAGAGAACACCAGCAGAAAAAGCAGAATAGTATGTATATATGTTCAGAAGTGAGCTTTATTAATTTAAATGCATTTCAATATATTTCATAGTAACTTTTCAAAGTACAATTAAAACGCTTAATGGCTTTGGCGACAACGTAACGCTTTAACCTGTTTTGAATGATATTTTACACGACCGGCCCTTGAATCCTTATTTCTGTGTTCCATACAACATAACGCTTTTCCATGCCAATAGCCAGATCTACTGGGAAACCCGGTTTAAAAATTCGAAATAACATATCGACCTTTGCAGGGATCGAAATATGGAATACTAAGCAACATTCAAGTTTGTTTCGGTAAGGATAAACAAGCAAACCCTACACCGTGTTATAAACTAAAACCCTCGGTGAAATATAGAACAAACTGCAGTAAAAAGTAAAACTGAAACACAATCAACAACTGTTTCAACTCGTCATTTTCATAAAAAACAGCATCTTATTAAAATCTTAATTACTATAATCCATGAAACAGCCTGATGTTTATACAAGCAGACAATAGTACAACAGAAAATCGCCCTCTTAAATGTACCTCAAAGGGGATGGTTTTTCTGGTAATTGACAATAATAAAACAGCGGATCACCGTCGAGAATATATGTATAACTCAGAGGAAGTGGGTGTCTGGTGTTTCATGAACAGACAATAGTAAAAAAGTGGACCACTCTTTAGAATAGAACTAATAGGAAGGGGATGTCTAACGTTTCTTAGTTGACAATAGTACAACGGCGAATCACCCTTTTTGATATAACCAACAGTTTGTTGTTGAATATAGTACAACATCAGACCACTATCTGGAATGTAACCTAGCTTTACGTGATGGTCGGTGTGTCTATATAAAGGCAATAGAACAGCTAATGCGGACCCCTCTCTGGAATGTAAACCTGCTACATGTAAGACGTATGATGTTTCTATAATTTCACAATAGTAAAACAGCAGACTCTCTGGAATATAAACCAGCTACTTGATTTCTGGTGTCTCCATAAACTGACAATAGTACAACAGTGGACCTTAGTGATGTCTGGTTTTCTTATAAACAGACAGTAGTACAACAGCAGACCATCCCCTTGAATAACCCAGCATAACGGGAGGCCTGGTTCTAAGTTGACAATAGTAAAACAAGGGACTACCTGTATTGCGAGAGTTAAAACTTTATACAGAAAGCTATACCACTACAGCATTATTAAAAACAATAGACGAAGACAATATTAAACAAACTTCTAGAAATATGTAAAAATAATTAAACTATTTGGACGGGAATACTACATGTCATGACGGTGGTTGCCAAATGTTTTAAATACTTTTACTGCGTGCTATTGTACTTTTAGACACAGTAACCTAGTGTTTTTTCAGTCAAACACTGTCCCATTTTTCTCGCAATTCCAAATTCTTAACTGAATTCGCCCATTTCAGAGAGTTTCCATATGATAACAGTATTCTAATATCATTGTATGTCTGATAAGGTATCTTCGAGACAGAGTTGATAAAGATTCATCTCAGGTTATGGGATTTAAACACCTCGTCTGGAAAGCTTTGAGTGTGGGTTTAAGTTCATGTAATAGTATGAAAAACCCTGATGCAATGTTTTATTCAACGTTCTATTATTCGTAACGTTCAAGAACAACTTCTGATGCTACTCTGAGACTGGGTCTTATAGCTCTGATACAGCATTAGAGTTTCGCGTACAATGGGGGAGGTTCGAACCTAAAGGCACATAATTGCTATGCAGATGTCATATCAGCTGGTTGACATCACTGTAACAGCGCCGTTAGGTTTTTCAAGTCTTTTCCAATGGTTTCATTGAACCGTTTTTTTAATTAGAGAATACTCGATTTGAATTCAATGTCAGACTTAATCATATATTCTAAATCAAAATTCAGCGACAGCTGCAAAAGGAAACGACAGCAGCAGGCGAATCGAGACAATTTGTTGACAAGTTGTCTTTGAAACAAGAGGAGGCTAAAGGGTCTAGCTGCTGCAATGTCAAAAATTATGAACTGATAGACGCAGATATATAAACCCTCGGTAGTTTTTCAGACTTTCAACAACAATGACAGTTAGTGTTGTATACCTTGTAAAGGGGTCTGATATAAAACACAAACTAGAAGATAGTTTAGACGATAACAAATTCAATCATTAGGAACAATTGGTATAACAGGCATAGTGAGTGATACTCCCTGTGAGGGAAATAAGTTAAAATGAAATATATGTTGCAGTTTGTGGAAATAATAAAGTGAAATACGAACCTAAGGTTGTCGCTCTCCGGACACCATTCCACAGTGTATCCCCGTTAATAACACATTTTATGATATATATCTCACTTTACTTGATAGCATAATTCTTATATTTCTCCACTTATAAATCTCAAAATCTTTTTTGATTCTCTCACTTCTAAATCACCTTTCTTAACCAATCTCTAAATCTATTCCCAATTCAACTTCGTACTAATGCTCTGATACTTTACTTTATCAATTCAAATAATAACTTTGGCTTTTGGATATTTTCACTAACATTTCATCTATTAACATTCATCATTTTCTTTAAAAAGTTTCAACAAAGAGACATTTTCTGATTTCTTTAGAACATATTAAAATATTTTTTTACGATTAGAATTGAAATCTAAACACAAGTTGAAAGCTAGATTGCCTTGATGCTTGCAGGTCTCCTCTACTTTGGAATAGAATTGCAACTCTCCGATTTCTAAAAATCTTTAAATTGGTAAGTTAGGTTTAGAGCTGACGATTTCCTTCCGCGTAAAACATCCAAACTGTCGTATTCCGTAAGATTTTTACTATAAAAGCTTAGAACTTCGCTAATTTCCTTGCATATCCTTCTATAAACTTCTGTGGAAAACAAAAGTAGCTCAAGTTTTCCGCCTTTCGTTATAAGTTAACAATTTTTTTCAATTCTCACAAAGTCTTTTCGTAGAAAAAAGTTTCCAACTCGGCGCTTCCTATAAATGTCCTTATATGGAGAGAGTAAAATTTAGAACTCCAGAAAGCTGGAAGTGAGTAGAATATTTCTATAGTCGATAGAGATCGATATTAAGGTGGTCACCTGTAAAGTTGTGGACAGTAGAAAGATTGTCAAGTCGGCAGGTCTCCCCCTCACATTGACTCTGTTCTATGGTAGAGTTGATATTCCGTTACATGTAGAAAACTGACCACCGTGCAGCAATCTAGTCTAGTCTATTTCACTCTTCTCTCGATACAAGCTCATTGCTTAGAAAACATCCAGTCTTTATCATTCAATATATTTGTATTAAACCCACGACTTGCTGTATATTACACAGACCTTTATTACTTTTATTAGGCTTTATAGTTAGCATTTCATCGGTCTCTCGGGATCGGCACACTCTTTTCAATTCAACATTTTTCATCGGCAATTCATGTTTAGCTTCTCTTATGGAGAGAGTCACTCCCGGGCCAAGTTCTGCTTTACATAAAGAGCGTCACAAGGGTTTTTACTAAGGAGGTTCACACTGAAATTTTATTTCTACTGTACTGAGGGAGGGTCAAATTTGCCTTCTACTAAGAAGAATAACGCCAATTTTTCACTTTACCAACGGAAACTCATTGGAGCTAATCTGACCCTTTTGCCGGGCATATTCTTTCTTAGGTCTTCACTACGGACAGATTTTGCGTATCAATATTTCGAAACACGTCAATTCAATCAGTATTAACAAATAAACAATGAATTGAATTTGTAACATACGTCATATCACTAATGGGAGAATCACGCTTACATTAGATCCACCTTTCAGGTTGTGAGGCACTGACCTACGCAGAAGTCCAGAAAGTTATGGAGTTCTGTACACTTCAATATTATAATCCAGTGTCCACTCACTACCAACTTCACGTCTTACGTCTGATACACATAAATTTTCAATTCTTCAGGAGCACCCTGATTTGAATTTCTTTAACTTATTTTTATCTTCACGACCTTTATAGTTTTTAACCAATTTTATTTTTCATCAATCTGATTGAAATTAAAATTTTAATGAAGGAAATATCACACTGATATAAAATAAAAGATATCCTGTTCGCAGTATATAGCAGTAGTTCTACCTAGTTAACGGAATTTATCCTGATTATCTACATACAGTTCGATATGAGATTATAAATAAACCACAGTTCAAAATTATAAATCAATTAACACAACATTCATCAGTGAACGATTATCGAACACCGACCGTACCCTGCCTTTTCTATCAAATACGTATATGGGAAATATTTTCGACTATACCTTGCCTTTTTCTATCACATAAGCAAATGAACCCTGATCCTTCACAGAAAATTAGTTTTCAACAATAAACTTCCATTAACAGTATGATTTTTGCATCTTATAATTTGACAGACACAATCAAATAAAAGACTTGCCGCTTCGTTGAGAAATCGCAGTATTCACAATTCCGACATTTGAAGAATTGAGGTTGGTTGAGTTAGTACTAGATTCTAAAAGATTTAAAAGTAGCGAGAGAATTTAACTGAACGATTCAACAGACTGAGATATTTTACCTCTCAACTTTCCAATTAGCACAATCTTTACTGTTTCTTTTTTACATGAACAAAACTGATTTGTCGGTATTAATTACTTAAACAGAATCAAAACTCAAAAACGTTCAATAAAGACATCAAATCCCATACACTAACATGACAGTACTGATAAAGATATTCAAAACGTACAAGAAATCTTTTCAATTTATTAATCATTCTGCATTTTCGGTGGTTGAAAAAGACGAGGCAAGACGAACCGTCATTTTAACTTTCAAACGCGGATAATTTTAGATACAAATGGGTTTAAAGGCTCAAATCTTGACTTTGAGCGGTGGACACTATTGCGGATCAGCTATGCTAGAAAAACTCCCGTTTCTGTTACTATTGGTCATACGGATCGAGAAAGTGTCCATTTAACAATGTTTCATACTCATTAGAAAAAGGTCATGTTTTGATATCAATTATAAGCATTTACTAATGCTTATCCGTCACAATTCATCATTTGGGCCCCGACCTGGATATTATTCACCTTTTCAGCTTAGAAAACTTTAGTAAAGATAGCATAGAAAAATGAATTTTAGATTATATTCCTCTTCTCTAACAAAAAATAATTTTTCTTCAAAAGATTCGTCAGAATATCATGACGTCTTTGGATCAGGATAACATTGATCGAGATAGTAAAAGGTTTTATGTATAACGGGGGCACTGAGAATATTGATTTGCCCCATTCACATTTTCAGTCAGATTCCATCAACACCGAGCGTTTTATGGCGTCACTATCGCAAAATCTTGTCTTTTAAGACTCCCGCTCAAGGAGAGAATTTGGCGCACGCCAATAGCGCGCTACTTTCTCACCACACTACTCCCCGTACTCGACGCGCCTTTCGCTCAACTATATCTCACGACAGGCTACTACAGTGATAGTTAAAGCGATGACGAAGAGGAGGGAATGCAGTTGTTATTGTTGTTATTATTACGTCGCAGACTGTAGGATATTATAAAGGCAGGGGTAATCTTGCCATAATTCAACAAATTTATCCTCAAGGATTGCTTCTATCACTATTTCACTGGGCACCGCCATCTTTGAATACCAATAACGCATGCGCGTTGTGTTCGTCGTCTGAAAAAGTCGCGCATGGTTACCCGCACACGATGTGCCATCGGCCACGAGTGGTCAAAAATATCAAACATGATAGATATTTTCCACACGACGAGTGGCCAAATGCATACTAAAAATTCCTTGCACACGAAGCGTTACTAGTCGAGCATAATTGGCGTAGTTTCTGTCCGTGTGCGGGCGCCTGAAGGACCTTTGAGGTAAAACACTTTTGTTTAATATAAGTGTTTGCAAGAACAACAAACTAAAAATTGGAATGCTGCTTATCAATACTATCGGTATAAAAACCCTTAGGGCCATATGCAGCGCTCGTACTTTACCTAAACTTTGACTAAAGTTAGACTTAAGTCGAACTTTAGATATGCACCGGACGATCTTTACGAAAGTCGTGCTTAAATTTGACTATCAAATGTAGAAAATGAAAGCCTGAATCCTAACTTTGTAAAGTTCGACTTTAGTCAAAGTTCAACTTTAGTCAAAGTTCAACTTTAGTCAAAGTTCAACTTTAGTCAAGGTAAGAGCGCTGCATACGGCCCTAAAACACTTTCAGTAGTGTTATCAGTTCGCATACAATCAATTTTAATTGTAGAAAGAAGCTGTGTCTTTAAGCTTTTCATGCTTTAAAACGAATAAAATAATAAAACAACCATGCTTTAAGACATCAGTTATACAAATGCAAACACTGTTTGTAAGTTTATGATAGAGACTACTAGAACCCACGAAAAAGCTTGTTGGTGTAAATGAAACGAAAGACATTCATTTACATCAGTGGTGTTTCTTTAGCCATGCCCCGCCTCCCAGAATAGATGCTGGTCTGACGCTGACCGCCCCCCCCCCCACACACCTTCAATTTCACATAGTGGAAGAACTGCCTGTGGCCCCACTGGAAACTGTTGTGGTCCCTGCTCGGTCCCCTCATGTTTCCTAGATATGCCACTGATTCACATAAGGTCAATCTTTTCCAACTTGAATTGTGATGAGAACGCATGGCAACTCATTACAAAGCAGATGATAATCAAATTGCTGAGCAGGTGTAAATCTAAATTTGCAAAATTGGTTAATACTCTTTTATTCAATGAAAAAATTAGTATATTTTTTTGTTACAAAACTTGATGAGGAAAATGATTTGAATTGTAACTTCTCATCAAAGGATATAGTATTCTATATTCCATTACCATAATGTCACATCTAACAGAAGCATGTATATCCCTAAGACCGTATAGATAATTTTTATTTTGTGGCTTCTAGATGCTTCTTGATCGATTGGTAAAGCTTTGAGCACGTAATCTTATGAAATAATGTGCTATATATTGCAAATATTTCTAGTTAGTAACCGTCAGTCTTTGGCTATCCCTGTAAATTGGATCAAACTAAGTGTTAAAATAGTAGAAATATTTGATGGTTATTTAATAAACCCTGATTTAATTATGATTATTAATCATTATCTGTTTTTAATTATTACTTCAATTTAAAATAATTTAGTACTTTCTTACTCGTGTTAGAATAACTCTATTAATACTTGTCAGCTTATAAAACAACTCACTTTCCTATTAATAGAAAATGAAATGAGTTTTACGTTATTTCTCTGCACCTGAATCGGGATTGTGCAAATAAAGACGAGCAACTCCTGGCATTTTTCATTGAAGACTTTTTCCAGGACAGGACAGCGGTAATTCGATTGTCAATTGTCGAGGGATCTTTCACAAGATAAGCTTATAGCACACGGGGCCTCGGTTTATTTTATCTCCTTTCAATAAGAGGGATCAGCTAGTACCAAACAACTCGGACCAATATTACATTTGTGAATGACTGAACGAAACGACAGAATAATTGGTGAAGACTATACATATAACTTATCCACAACTACCAAACCAACAACAACCAGAAGATTGAATTGTATCGGTTCCATCGCACGTCTCCATTCCTGGCAATGATCAAGCAGACCGTTGTGCCAAAGAAAGTCTGAGTCTGAAGGATATCGAGCCTGTAGAATACTCCTATTCGGAGTTCTGCAGTATCGTATCTTCTAGGATCAACCAGAAATGGTCTGACATGTTACGGAACCTCGACACCGCAAGATACCAGATTGATCCGAAGATACCAAACCAAACCAAACCAAACCATCCATGTGTAGCCATCTGCAAAGTGGCAACCAGACTCCGGACCAACAACGTACTACGAGACCATCAGTTCAACGCCATTAAATGTCGCTGCGGCCACGTTGCCACAAGGTCGCATATCCTCATTCAATGCACTGAACTGAAACCCGCTCGTAAGCCACTACTAGAGTACCTGGAAACCAACGGCATACCACTAACCATACAGAATGTTTTGGCTCCACCCACGGACCACTGGTATACGATAATGGAACTAGTCTTCCATTTTATAACCAAATCTGTCTTGAACAGATAGGCTAAGTTTTTTTTTTAATCAAAGTTTCTTAACACTTTTTAATTATATCCAATCAATTTAACAAGTTTCGTTGCAGAAACATTAGAGAACATCTCTCCCCCCTTTTGTGAAAGCTTTCCCCCCCCCCCTCTTTCCTCCCTCCTTTTCTCACTTTCTTTCTTTTTTTTTTTTTTTCAGGTCTTCGAGTTTTCCAACAGATAACAGATAATCTAACCAAACCAAACCAAACCAAACCAACGACTACCATTCGACTACCAATCAACAAGAAATACCATGATCAGTTTGGAAGAATGAAGGAGACCGAGTAACTCACGCCACACCATCCAGGGCCGAGTTTCACCGCCATGTCATTCGACCCGACCAGATCTAACGAAGAATCAACAACCAAACCAACAACACCGAATCATCCAATTTGATCCAATCCAACTACCAACTACTACGACTACCAACAACTACCTAGTTTGCGATATCAGCATCCGCTGGAAGCGAACGTTAACTTGTCATCTACCAACCAACCATATAACTTAAATCTAATAATTTTTTTAAACGCAAAACATCTCCTCCAGTGCTCTTTTTAGATGTTGTTATATTGTTTATGACTTTACCAGGTTATAGAACTTAAATCTTGAATAATAAGAGAGTAATAAAGATCATGGAACTTTTTCTAGAATTTGAAATATTACCTCCCTTGATTTGAATAGATATATTCCAGTTTTTCCCCTTGTGATTTGGATAAAAACTTTGACAAATTAATTGTGATTTGGATAGGTACACGTCAGTTTTCTCCTTGTGATTTGAACTTTGGTCTTATGGATTGTGCGTTTGGATAGATGTATAGTTGTCTTCGCCATGGTTGATAAGTTGGCCTGTATGTTGGTTAACAGTCAAACTTGTACCAACGACAACCTGTACTCAACGTGACCTTTCAATGAATGGCCTCCAATACCCGTGCAATTTTCAACCAAAAGTACCTCTATTCAACACCGACATCTTAACATTTAACTGACCGTGAACACTTCAATGCAGGGGCCACAGAATTGGGAGGGGGGGCGCGGGGGGGGGGGGGGGGGAAGGGGGCAAAACCCGACCCC
>NW_008706746.1:1161119-1181060 GCF_000327385.1 Lottia gigantea
TNGGAGACAAATACTTGTATGTACAAAATTTCAGACCAATTCTTTCCCAAAAAAATTAAAATTGAGATTAAACTCATAAAAATTAAAGATAATAGTCAAATGCAATATTGCATTTAAATGCATTTATTTCATCCGGTGTTAAGTCTTTTTGTGAAATTGACTCAAGTTTAAAGCGATTGTCCCATTGACAATTCGTTTGATCTGGAAAAAGATCGAAGATCTTAAGTGTTTTGTGTCATCGAACGATTGTGCAATCCAAGATTTTCTAGTAAAAGTATAACTTGTTGCTAATTGAAAATGGAAACTATTTCTTTTGAACTTCACCTCTAGACCTTTAACTGGAACCGGAAATATGGGAAATTATACAAGCTGTTTCTCTACAATGTTAAAGTTAAATTCAGTCAGAGTTATAATACGCCGAGAAAGAGAGAAGAGTGATCGCTTGTTTTGTGATACGCATAACATTGCCTATTTCAATGGAACTCAAATAGAACCAAATAGTTTGGGCTTGATTGTTACAAGTGGCGCCAGTGGGGGTACAGAGAGGAAATTGACCCCTGCACTCCGAGATTATACTCCCATTTTAGTTATAAACAATTTACAGATATTATTGTTATACATTTTAGCCCAAAAACATGTGTCAGAATGCTTTAAATCAATTCAATTTCTCACCATTTCAGCAGTATGCAATATAATTCAGACACCAAATGATAAGGCTGACCCATCACAACGCTAAATTATATATGAGTTAAAATTTAAATCTCTCTATCTCTGTTCAGATTGTTTCTGATTATCTATATCATATTCTCAATTTTTCTTTTCTTCACTGAATTGTTAATTTTCTCCTCCCACACCTTTCAACTACATCTATATCAACTGTATCTATATCTATACAGTACATCGCTAACAATTTACTTAGACTCCGGGGTAGGTAATGTTAAATAACCCAACTACAATTCGACTTCCAGGCTAGTTAGATAACCAGTAATTCTGTGAGTAACTGCGAAATGACTTCCAGAAAAGTGTTGTTCGCTCTGTAAGACATATACATGTCATTGCACTATACATGCAGACGCTATATAATGAAGTATGTCTTGATTGATTCATGGAGTCAACTAATTAGATTTTCAAGCTCACGACGACTTCCACAAACTGTCTTTGCAGGAGTCCACGATAGGCACCCACGTCGAGATAAGAATTCGTCAAGTGTGGGCTGACTACACATGCAGCTAAACTGAAGCTGCCAAAAAAATCCCCGAATCGCTCCTGACATTACTATTCATTGTTTTTCTATTGTTTCTTTTCTACTGACACGCTACTTTCTACTGAAAGGATAGGACTCATGTTTTGAGTCAAGTTGTTATACTGATGTTAATTATCAATGAAATTAAATATCAACTACAATAACGATTAGATACCACTTTAGACTATATTAAAAAGATAATTTAACAGTCATCTGGTTCGCCGCCATTCTCTGTCTAATTTATTTTGATGTAAACAATAATTTCTCCCGGGTTATAATGACGTATATACAAATCGCTCTAGCTGATAGAAATTTAGAAATAGATTTTCGATTGGATAAATTAAATATTGAATGTTGGAATAAGCGATAGGGTACATACTACATCTACTATTTTTATAGCCATTGATTATCGCCCTTTGTTTAGCTCTTCAATGACTATTGATTAAAGGTATTTATAGTCTATCATTGACTTTAATTATTATATCAAAGGTAGTTTATGTTTTAAATAAATTAATAATAAATGGTTACAATCATTAAACTATCTCCACTTAACTCAGAACAGAGCGCTTTTCTTAGTCTTATTCAATATCAAAGCTTATCTCTTTTTCTCAATAGTATTGATGCTAATAATATCCTACGGCCTTTGCGATGGTGACGTCGGATTGGAAGACTCATGCTCGAAGGTTCAATTGAGGCTTATAAAACCTCGTCACCCCATTGTTCTGTCCCAAAAACACCCCCAAAGTTCGAAGGGTAGTAAAAAACGGGATGAAAAAAAACGAATGCGATTTCTGGCCGAAGAAGATGGAGGGCACATTGAACACAGGTTGAAATAGGTAAGTTACCTTGATATTGCCTTTTTTACACGCTACTTTGTCCGGGCAGTACAATTTTTATTCGATGACTTGAATGCCGGTGGTATGACGTAGAAAGTCGTTTAAGCACAACATTTTCAATGGTGAAAGTTGGTGTTTCTGAGAACCAATCGAAATGAACGAGATGACTTACTTTCTCCGTCTTACAGAGTATCGGAGAGAGACCTCTGCAAATTTGATAACCGCCAAATTTTCCTTGCAAAAGCTCACTGGTTGATGGACTTTTGAGGGCACGAGTAGCGCCCCTTATTTTATTATTATTTATTGTTTTTTCAAACAAAAAACTCAGCAAATGAGTCCTTATTGGTTTATAACCCAGGTAAAACACTTCCCTTCGGGTTTTTATGACAATCCCTCGGGATGTTTTAAATATCATAAAAACCCTCTGCCGTGTTTTATCCTATACATTTATAGGGTAGGGGAAAAATTTATAGCTGTTCCGATAGGAACTAACCATTCAACTGTAAATCAAAGGAAGAGGCTAATGATACTGTCCAGGTTCATTTAATAGCACATAGGAAAAGATTAGAAGTAGAACTTATTATGGAACAATAATTATTATGGAGCTCTGAGGACTATAATTTTATCAATGACTGGACAAACTATCAAAGGTTGAAGCTATATTTAGTGTCCATGGTATCAATATTTTTCAGAAAAGAGTTACTTTCCCAGAAGATTTTGATGTGACCAGGTTTGTTAAGTCAGCATTTTCCGGAGAGACCACTCTGATTTAGATCAGTGGTTGCCAACCTATTTCAGCCTTAACAACCGCCGGAGCTTTGTGGACCTTTCACACCTCAAAAATTTGTTTCATCCACATTTCCAACATGTGATGGTATGAGGTGCTCTCTCGACTCAAAACCAATTCTTCACTACAGCAGTTGGCCACACCCCCTAGTCCCACACCCCAGGGGGTGAAAACACCCCAGGTTGAGAAACAGGGATTTAGATTGTGTAATATTGATACAGAGTCAGATAGAAAAGGCTGAAATCAACTGAAGGGTGTGAAGAAACAATTAAAACGTCGAGTAAATCTGGTGGATAAAACAACGGAGATGTTAATTGTAACAGGAAGAATTTTATGATAAAACACTGACTTAACACTCCACCAGTTATACCTGTCACAACCTGACTGAATTGTGTTGTAAATTAATTTTCTCCAGACAAATACACTGGATGGGGAGGATGAATTGTGATCTGTGAACCTTTTTTATTACGACATCATCACGGTTTTGATGCTGTATGATGGTGATTTATACTGCTGCTGTGATGTTGATGACGATTATGGTGGTGCTGGTGATGATGATGATTATGATGATGATTATCACTGTGATGATGTATTATGACAGTGGTGATGGTGGTGATGATGAGGATGATGACTTCAATGACGATGAAGATAAAGCCGCTATCCAGATTAAGTATATTAAGACCGTCTTTGCAAAGACCACAACTTTAAGTGAGTAGACAATCAAGTGTCATTAAGTGCTGTAAGTTAAATGAAGTAAAAACTTTCTGTATTATAATTAGTATCATTTCTAGACTTTCCAGAACATCAGGCCGATATTAAATTCTCTCACTTCACTGACTTCAGACTTTAAACTAGTCTGTGGGTGTAATCAGGTACCTTGCTATCTAGCCCAATTAGCTCTAACACTTCAAATATCATTTACATATCCTTCTCTTGACTTACATTTATCTATTAATTTTCTTTTCTCGCCACAATAACGGATCCTAGTCCTTTATTTCTCCCCTGTACATGTACTTCTATCTTTTCTCATAAAATAACGGATCCCAGTCCTTTATTTTGCACATGTACTTGTACTTCTTTCTTTTCTCATAAAAATAACGGATCCGGGTCCTTTATTTGTCATCTTTACTTTTACAAACTATCTTTTCTCACCACAATAACGGATGCTAATTTCTCCCCTGTACATATACTTCTATCTCTTCTAATAAGAATAACGGATCATAGTCCTTTTTTCTCACCTGTACTTGTACTTCTCACAACAATTACGGATCTTAGTCCTTTATTTCTCACCTATACTTGCACCTCTATCTTTTCTTTAATCAGAATAGCTGGTCCCAACCCTTTATTCCTCCCCTGTATATGTAATTCTTTCTTTACTCATAACAATAATGGATCCCAGTCCTTTATTTCTCACCTGTATCATCATCTTTTCTCTAGAATAACAGGTCCCATTCCTTCTTTCTCCCATCTACTCATACCTCTATCTTTTCCCTTCCTTTTTCCTGTCGGAATAACGGATCCTAGCACTCCCCCCCCCCCCCCCGTCAATCTTTCCTCTTATTCTTATGATAAACTTTTATTTCTTGTTCTTCTATACCTTGACAAATGAAATCCGGTTGCAATTCAGCATACGTTTACGAATTTAATTGTCTGTTCGACAGACTCAGTTGATCGTTATTGATATCAATAGTTACTCTTTATTAGATGAAAATCAATTTGATCAAGGACAAGCTGGTAGAGGGCCGTAAAATATGATTGTTCTTTTCCCTCCCTCCTACTATTCAACAATAGACATTGGCACAGGTCGATGTTAAAGTTATTTTCCACGATGAAGATAAAACATTACTCTGTGAGCAGATTGTACGACATTCAGTATATAACTATTACCATCATTACGATTATAATTACCAAAAACTAAACCGGCAACCACCCACCCTCGTTTTAACTTTAACTCTGACGTAAGAGATAACTTGCATCTATTTTTAGCATCGGCCATACTATTTCCGCTTTCCTCAAACAGTAAGAAACCATAAAATCGAGACCTTTCTCTCGATGTGTTAATATCTGTGTAAGGTTTCGTATATTGAACCAGCCTGAATATAATAATTGAAGCTCGACACCCTCGTATTTTCATTATTATATCGTAATTTTCTATATTTAGTCCTACTTAAAGACAAACCAAACCCTATTTCTGTCTCTTACACTTACAAGGGATATGGCTGTATAATTAGCCATCCTTACTGTTTGTAGAACCACGACCACCTCGACATGCAGACGGTAAAACGAAGAAATTTGTATCAAGTTACATGAAAATCAGTCGAAGATTATATTGTCATAAAACACAATTTTGAAAAAGCACTCAAATTGTTACATACTGTTCTACCCAAAATTGTCACAAACTGTCACCAAGCATCTTCATTTAAGTGAATCTGCCATCAAACCCACCAGATAGCTGACCAATATTCCCTTCTTTCTACCAATTAAATTCATTGAAACAAATATTGAGCGATATTTCTCATCGCTTTGAAAGCTTCTGTGTTATTCAAGTCACAAATGTAAGTAAGGTTCGCTTCTTAGTTAAGAGGGAAGGTTTCGCATATATGATATACGGGAAGTTTCCAACACTTATTTTGTCTCCGCATGTGTTATTCACAGTAAATAAGTTTTGTTTAGCTATAATGTTGTTGCAAGTGGTTGATATTAAATAACATATATGTTCATATTGACGAATGGCGAATAGGGGTGTGGTTTGAACACGATGACACGTAAGGCGCTCGTCGATTGTTCAAATGTAAACAATATCAAAGGGGGTAATTCGGCTTCCATGTCCCAAAAGTTAGGATAATGGATTCATTTCAAAGACTTGTGACACTGCGGGACGGAATATAAAACCAGAATTACCTCTAATTTTGGATTCGTCGCAACATTTCCAAGTCAAAATCTATGAAAGTTTAATTATTCTTGGACACGAACAATAACTCTGTTTGTAATTATGGAAAAGCGCTCTTAATTCAATTTTTAGCGATAAAGTATTTTCAAGTTTTATTAAAGATTTTAGATCCTATAGCGTTTAAGAGAAAATGTGGACGGACGTATCATGTCAAGCTAATGCCTTGACTGTAATAACAATATTTCTTGTATCACGGTACGGGGATACGTACCCCGACCATAACCTTAAACCAAAAATCCTTTGTCATTTGATCTATCCATTTCCTTCCCCATATGGATCAGTAAAGTAAGATGTACAATTAAGCTTGCCAAAGACAGTACGCAAAAGTAAAATACCATTATAGTTCATTTCATTTGATGCAGCCAGCCAGAAAATATGCTGGCCCGGCTTTGCCCCACCCCTCACTTTCAATTTTGTTTTATCATTTTACATAGTGAAAGAATAGCCTTTGGCCCCCTGCAAATTTTGTGGCCCCTGCTCGGCCTCCTCACCTGATGTATCCCAAAGCCACTGGATGCAGCATTTAAAAATTTCAACTGAAAACAACCTTGATTAACCAGTTGAACTTGTGACTGAAGACGGAATCAACCAGACAGAAATACAAGCAAGAGCTATCAAGATCATCTTAACAAGATTGTGACGTGTTTTACTTAATACTCGACCTTAAAATAACTTGGCAAGTAGAGTGATTGTGAGTAGAGAGAAAGAAAATAAAGCCAGCAGACCTTTTTAACCATTCAGGCGAGCAGGGCGGTTTTGTTCCAATTATTTAATGATACCACAGCATGAATAGAGAACAAGATTAACATCGCCTGCTATCAGTCGCACGTTTCCCGCCGTTTAATCAATGATCAGACGAAACCTCTTAGTTGTTTTGTACTTGTTTCTACTTTAAGGACATTTATTGCTTGATGGTTTCCACCACAGTCGGATCAGTACTTAATGTCACTGCTAGGAACGATGGTAGCACAGCTAGGCAGACGCTAGCTGATCTGGAGATCTGAAGTTCGATGCTTGCATACATCGAAAGTCGATATTTGTTCTTCCGGTTGTACGTTATACTGATGAGAAACAACTCCCCCGACAGATGAAACTTGAAAAAAAGTAGGCTACTTTCCTGGAAAGATTCCCTCCTTAGCCCGTCCACATCATTCTGCTTCAGAACAATAAGACGCAAAACTTCATTTCGTTTCTTGAAGTAGGAATAAATGTTAAATGTTTCAAATGTTTGATTGATTATATTGAAATTATCCAATAAAGACCACGAGATTTAAACCATAAAACAAGATGGCATCATGTCAGTTACCAAAATAACCAGTTTTCAATTTAATTAAATTAAATTATTTCTCGGCAGTTTGAATGTTATGTTCCAGATGGCCGTGATAAATTTCCCTCCCCCTACTTCGTCCACTCGCTACGAGAAATGATATAATTACATAATATGGTGGGTAACATGGATGTCTCGACACTGACAGACCTCTCACCATTCTTTTCCATAGGAATTCAAGAAGATCTAAATATTTTGTCTCATGGCGATTCTATTATTCCCTGCTATTCCAGGAAAAAATTTGAAGAGATTATGGCGTCACTAATGCTTAGACCATGACACTTAAAAGGTGCAAACTATTAATTCTGGAAATCAAACAATATGGCATCCAATAAAAATCGAGTTTATTTATCTATTCAATTTCTAGAGCGAGTGGTTTTCTATTGTAATGAGATTTGCTTGATTGAATTTCTATAAAGAACAATTCTACGACAGAAACTTATTCTAACTCTATCCTGACGTCAGGGGGACGACTGACTCTTTAACAAAAATGTATTTAAAGTTCATTTCTCTATGCACGTCACTAAAGACAACATCTTGCATGTAAATAAAAGTACTAATAGAAAATAAAGATTGCGGTTCTTTTTTCAGTGTCATTCTCGTATAATGCCAAGGAGTTTACGTATTTAAGTTCCACACCATGCTGTTGATAAAACATTTTCTGTACCTTCGGGTTGGTTGGGCCATTGATGCAATATGCAGAATTTTACATCCAATTCATAATATGGACCTGATTAATGAATCACATTATTTTAGCAGCTATTTAGTAGCCAGACTTGATTGTTCGGGAGGGCAAGTAATATATTCGGAGGGGCAATGAGTATGGTGTTAAGTATGACAATCGATTTTTCCGGGGGGACTTGCCCGTATGTAGCTAAGGGCCTACTCCTGTTCAGTCAAATTTGAATAAATTGTAGTTTTGGCTTCAAATTGAAGTTTTTCGTTTGCTTCAGATCATCTATTTGAACCAACAAATCGCGATATCCAGTACTCGAATAATTAGTCCATATAATGCATCCTGACAATATATCAAAGAAATATTGTAGACTTGAACAACGAGTTTATCAATTTACATTATATTATCAGATAATAAAATGAATTGTTTAGCCTCGAACAATGATTTAGATCATAATATGTATGGTAGCGGAGAACAATGAGTAATGTCTGGAAGAAAGAGTATAATTTGTCTCGATTAGAAAGTAATTTGGTTAAAGTATTTATGTATGTAGACAGAATGAAGGTATTATGTAAATTGATTAATATCCTCCCACTCCACCGTCAACTATCGATCTTTCTCTTATCTTTTATCACAGGAAAAATCCATATTCACTCGCTACGTTCAGTGATTTTTATGCTCTCAAATCCCTCTTTGTGGTCGTATATCGTCCGTCCGCTTAATCGTTTGTTGGTTGGTTGGTAGATGATAAGTTAACGTTCTCTTACAGCAAATGCTGATATCGCAAACTACGCTTAATCGTTACGTTCTCCTGCTTTTATACCCCACATCTCTCTTTGTGGTCACTCACTTGTCCGTTTAAAGATCGCAAGTAAACGTATGCTTCCAAATAAAGCTGATGTCGCAGATAAATTAGTTTTTGTAAACACTCATGTACGTCTGTTCAGGTTCCCTCGCTTTTATGCTCTCACATCTCTATTTGTGGTCGAATATTGTCGGCACTCGATTACGTCCGTGGGCTTAATTACAACGTTCTCGCGCGTTAATACCTTTACATCTCTCTATGTGATCGTACATTGTAAGCAGTCGCGTCTGACTGTTTATTCACAAGCAGATTAGTTGGAAGATGTTCGAAATAAAGCTGATATCGCAGATTAGGTAGTTATTGTAGAGACTCCAGCATATCTGCTCGTTCACTGGCTACGTTCTTCCGCTTTTCTTCGCTCTAATCTTCCAATGGATCGTATATTGCAAGCACTTTTATACGCTCACATCTCTCTACGTGTTCGCGTATTGTAAGCACTTGAGTGTGTCCGTTCTCTCGTTTAAACGCTCACCCTTTATATTTGGTCGTACATTATAGACAGCCGTGTATGGCCTCCCATTCTTCCACCCACGTCTCTGTGTTGTCGTAAAATGTACGCATTCGCGTACGTCTGTCCCTTCATCACAACAATTAAAACGATTTTTAGAACTACAGCAACAATTATGGAGTTATTTCGATTCTTTCTAAATTTTGAAAATGGCGATCTTTCTGTAATTTCGCACGCCGTACATGTACTTTTTATTGACCGCATGTATACAAAAGTCTATAACACCAGGTATGTATATAAATCTTAATCAGCCAAATCACAAAATAGTCCGCAATTATTCAAGATCACATTCAAAATCGATTTTACGCTTAGTTTTATAATCTGGGACACCTCTATCAATTCACAAAAAACAACATTGTGATTTGCAATTTTGAAAACATTCTCTCGATGCAAACTGTTGAAAAGAATTTGTGATGCTACTTTCGTTTTGCTTTGTTTAGCCTACAGCTGAACGTCACGTGTTTTCAGTCTAGAACAGTAGCTCGGTTAAAGACACTCCTGTTTAATGGCAGTCAACTAAGTTCGCGAACTGCTTCTGGTAACTCAGAGGCGTAGTACCGTATGGTATATAATCCTGCAGAGAATTGAATTCGTAATGGAATGTTGAAATTTATGCCTTTTTGCAAGAATTTATTTCAGAAAACTCTGGTTCGTTTAAAATAAAATTGAAAAAGGCACTTAAGTTTAGAAATCATTAAATAAAAACGAACATATGGACATAAAGACAATATAGTCGACTTTAAGAAATATCAAATTGATATTTATAGCCGAGTTTAAGTCGATAATTATATTTGGGAATAAAAATAACTCCCAGAAAAGGTTTTTAAGTCATAAATTTACCATTACACCAACACTGGGAATTTTATATGACAGGATTCTAAATATTTAATTTAGTTTTCGTTTTCTTTTCAGATGCAGTTCACGATGTTTTCATTTCAATTTCACGAACCGACACATATGTCTTCAGCAATGGAAAGTTTATATGGTAAAATGTTCTATGGTCGACATCGCGGTATAATTGACAAATAAAATACGACTAACCGTATCTTCAATTATAACTATACAATACAGCAACAATACTTAGTAGCCACTAATCTTGTAAACTATGTTTTCGAGTTCTTACAAGTAACACCCAACATTTTATGTAATCGGTAATAGCCCCGTACTGCGACCATTTGCGATCTAAGGGCGACTGAAAAGTACTAGATCACTGTCAAACGTGAAGAAAGCTAGAGAAAAAGTCCCCAGAGTTACAAAACAATCTACCCCATACCGGGAGTTATTGCATTCCAGCGTTTTTGCAGCGTCTTTGCCATGTGTGTACTGCACACTTATACCGCTCAGTGAGAAGTTACAACGCTTGTTTGGCGACCTTCTGGATCCCATGGCGTCCTCCACGCTTTCAAGAGCAGATCGCCTAACTTTGGCGTTGTTTTGAACATGTCCGAAATAATAAAAAAAACGCCTTGAGTCGGCGAATTATTGCGACAATTGCGACGTGTCCTACATGATCATAGATAATCTACAGATAATGAAATGCTCAGATTTTTTTTACATTGTCTCGAATTTTTCCGAGAACATTATATGCTAAAATGTGTAGACAAATGAAATATGCAATATGAAATGAATGAAGTTTTACGTTTTACTTTTCTGCACCATCGGGGGCTAATGTTAGGTGCAGTGAGGGGAATTTTGCCAGGATAGCGGCATTAACCTGCTCTTTTTCGATTTCAAACTTGGTCAGCCTGCAGCACACCGGACCTCAGTTTATTGTCCGAACGACTAGACGCTTTTTCCTTGTAAATCCATCGTACCTGTATCTCTGGGAAACCGGGTTGAAAATTCCGAAGGTATTATCTCGAACTATGTCGGGATTGAACCCTAGACCTTCGGGTTAACTCACTGCGCAACCGCGGCTCCCAAATATGCAATAAGTATAGGTTACTTAGCAATAATAGTAAATTTAGAAACAGTCATATTTAAGCACGTGAAACGTGAAAGGTTAATAAAAAAAAAAAATATATTTAGTATATTTAAAAAACCATATATTTGTGAACTTACTGCTTTTTTACTTTTACATAATCATATAAACTACATTTAAACCTTCAACAATAGCCGTACTCGAACCTTTTTCTATGGAAATCTACAACCTTTCCGGTGTCACCATACAATGTCTGAACTGAACATGGAAAATAAACATGAATGGCGTGATCTTAAAATTTGGTTCACATTGTGTTTAGAAATTGACAGTCTATATAATATATTAATAAAAGATAACATTGTAATGCTTTGTAGGAGTTGTTAAAATATTTGACATTTTCCTCTCAAGTCTAAACTTATCATTGATAATTCAACTACATCTCCATTCTGACATTCACTCATTTATACAATTTAATCAAAGCTTTTTTATGACATGATATGTTAAAAGTTTTTTCCTTTCACGTAATATTTTTAAGTCTTTTTTCTGACCTTTTCTAGTGGAAAACTCCCCCAATGTTCAGTAGTTTTTCAAATCTATCTATGTTACATGGACAACGCCAACCAGAAAAGATGTAACATTTTTCCCCAGCTCTATTTTACCTGTTTCACATACTCCCCGATAGACTGAAGACTCGAAAGAAGATTTATGAATTATCGGGGACACTCCCAGAGCATCAATTTGCACCATTCCGATTTTCAACCAGACGTCTGTGGTTCCTGCAATTCCACTAGAACGAAGTATTTAATGCTGTCATGCGGGGTTGTGACGTCATAAAACACTTAGTTTTAGTGGAATTGCTAGAACCAGACGTCTGATAAAAATTGGAATGGCACGAAAATGATGCTATCATTGTCCCAGATACACATACAAAATTAGAAAACCTCTTTACAATCCCTTTAATTGATATAGTGAGTGAAAGTGCACAATCTTTATAAATTGAAAGTGGACGTTTATTATCAGCACATATATGCTTTTTGTAAATGTACTCTACCGAATTATTGCCCTTTTTCTGGAAGAAAGATAAGTCGATTTCTTGAAGTTTGGAATGAATGCACATGAACCAATGCAAAGGACAATAGTTTACAGTCTACGACATTAGCGCTTTAAGGAATCAGACAAACAACATTGCGATTCATTCTATGCAAACTGTTAAGAAGAAATTGAGACGCTGCTTTCGTTGTACTTCGTATACGTCGAATGGCGCGCATTTTTGGTTGAAAAAAAAACAGTTCGGTTAAGGACATGCCCTTTAATGTCGATAAACTATAGTCATTGATGTGATGCTGGTAAATTGGTCAGTCCCGTTAAATGTGTCAGCCCCTCCAACCGACATGAATCGCTCAGAAGAAAATTTTCAATCTACTTAGTACAGGTACTTTCTCGATGCTATGGTGGGATCAGGCGGAATCCTGAACTAAGGTAGAATCAGGCGACTCTGGACTATGGTGAAACCAGGTTAATGCCTGGACTATGATGGGATGGAGATAAACACTGGAATATGGTGGGATCGAGATAAACACTGGACTATGATGGGATGGAGATAAACACTGGACTATGATAGGATCAAGATAAACACTGGACTATGGTGGGATCAGGTGGAACACCGTACTATGGTGGAAGATAGTAGACAGTAGACTATGGTCGGATCAGGTATAAACTTAGATCGGAATCCTAAGGTGTACTAAGTCTAGTTTTCTAACAGATAACAGATAATCTAACCAAAACCAAACCAAACCAAACCAACGACTACCATTCGACTACCAATCAACAAGAAATACCATGATCAGGACGAGTTTGGAAGAATGAAGAAGATCGAGTAACTCACGCCACACCATCAACGGCCGAGTTTCACTGCCATGTCATTCGACCCGACCAGATCTAACGAAGAATCAACAACCAAACCAACAACACAGAATCATCCAATTTGAACCAATCCAACTACCAACTACTACGACTACCAACAACCACCTAGTTTGAGATATCAGCATCCGCTGGAAGCGAACGTTAACTTGTCATCTACCTACCTACCGAAGGTGTACTATGGTGCAGTTAAGATAAACAGTAGACTATGGTCGGATCAGGTATAATCTAAGATCAGGAGGAATCCTCGACTATGGTGGAGTCAGGCGGAATCCTAAGATGTACTTTGGTGGAATCGGGCGGAATCCTGGACTATTGCGGAATCGGGATGAACTTATATACGCTGGACAGTGATGGAATCGGGATAAACACTGGACTATGATGAAATCAGGATATACACTGGACTATGATGAAATCAGGACAAACACTGGACTATGATGAAATCAGGATATACACTGGACTATGATGAAATCAGGATATACACTGGACTATGATGAAATCAGGATAAACACTGGACTGTGATGAAATCAGGATAAACACTGGACTGTGATGAAATCAGGATATACACTGGACTATGATGAAATCAGGACAAACACTGGACTATGATGAAATCAGGATATACACTGGACTATGATGAAATCAGGACAAACACTGGACTATGATGAAATCAGGATATACACTGGACTATGATGAAATCAGGATAAACACTGAACTATGATGAAATCAGGATAAACACTGGACTATGATGAAATCAGGTAAAAACCTGCCTGAATGAGATCAGATGGAATCCTAGACTATAGTGGGATCAGGCGGATTCCTGGACTATGATAGTGGTAGGAGAAACAGGACTAAGGACTATGGTGGTACAGAACTACGGACTTTGGCGGAAGAAACCGAACCAACCCCGGACAATGGTAGGACAGAAATCCGGACTATGTTTGGACGGAACACTAGACTACAGGGGGATCCTGTCTCGTACTGTGTTAGGACCCAGCTCCTGACAATGACAAGATAAAGCTAATGGCTATGTTGAGATAAAACTCACATCTCCAGGGTTTCAAGTAAGAGTTCAAAAGGGCTTGTAAGAGAATGAAAGAGAAATATATAAATATATTATAGATCTAAAACATGACTGGAGGGAAAGAAACACCAACTAATTATTCCGGTTTCAATGAATCAAATACGCCCACTAATAATAACTTTTATTATTAATAACAAGTGATATTAGATTAGTTATTCATTGTACTGTAGTGGTTTACTTGAGGGCTTTATTGGTTGATCACAGACTCGCCGTTGCTTGTGATCTATAATTATGAAATAGAGTTGATCTGTAAGGTATACAATTAAAGTCACATTGTACAATTTATTTTAGATGTCAAAATACAGCTGACCTTATTTCTTTCTGAAAGATGAAAGAAAACAATATGACTAAGTAGGTCAGTTACTGAGATTCGATTTCAAATCCTATTTTATCAACCAATCTTGTTATGGCAACCGTATCAACGACCACCTGTATTCATCATGACCTTCAATGAATGGCCAAATATGTAATGTAATATAATTGTCAACAAAAACTGCCCGTATGCAAGACCACCCGAAATGTATGCTGAAATTTTGAATTTATATTTTTGAACCTAAATACACTTGTGTAGTTTTACTCTAGACATTATAATTTCTGGCTTTACCTCTTAATCGATCAAAGAGGGCTTGGAGTAAATATTACATTACTTTTTGCTGAATCCTTATCCTACAGTACCCTTTCACTGCGGTTAAACCTGTGCCAGTGTCGATGCTTTGTAATTCCTACCATTCGTCATTCAATACAGCTGCACATCTAGTCAAGTTCCACGAATAATTTCCAATAAAAATCTGCCTGTGTCTGTGCTGTCGTAGTGTTGCTTAATCACAATGTTACACACTTTAATTCAAAGTACTTGATTTTCTGTGACCTTAATTGCATCGAAATAGTTAGACCCCGAAGACAGTCACAAATGATTATGTGACAGTTGTAAAAAATGTGACAGATTTTTTAAACTGCTATGCAAATAAATCAATATGCTATTCAGTTATTATCTATATAATTTTATGTATATTACATATCTTATGCAGAAAATACTTGAATATATCCAGCTATCAGTTCAATAAAGGAAATTTCAAAGATATGCATTTAATTTATGATGCAAAATGACACTAACAGTCTAATTCTACACATTCCATGCACGGTGGATTCAAAATCAGTAAAGGACCCTTAACACAACTTTCTAGAAAGCTATGCTAAAAAAATGCAAAGTAAAGTAGTGGGCACTATATTTTATTATACAATTACTTGCATAAAGGTTTTCAAAGAGTTGAAAAAAAATACGCCTGACGATTTTGACTAATGGTGACGATTTCGGGGCTTAGAAATGGTGGTAGTGGTACAAGTCCGTAATCTGTGGTAAATCAGTAGAGAGTATCCAGATCAATAGCCAATTAAGAAAGTATGTGCGTATGTTACATTGTAAACTGACATATCAACGCTTTAACATGTCTATATTATATATAGTTTTAGATAGTTTTCTAGACACTAACAATAATTAATATTTCTTACCCTTGGCCATCCGCTTTTCTTATTCTAACTTATCTATAAATATCTCGATAAGAAAACAGTATCTTCACGAAACGAAGCGTGTAACTCATTGAGCTACCGAGGTGAATCTATACGCTACAGCAGTCAAATATTATCTCACTGAGCTACAGTGGCAAACCGACAAGTTTGTGTAGCAATAATGTAACTCACCTTAGAAAGCAAGTATGTAACACACCGAGGCACCACGGTGAGTTAGCAAACAAGTATGCAACTTATTGAGCTACAATGACGAATCTACACGTACGAAAGCAAGTGTGAAACACACTGGGCTACCGTGGCTAACCTAAACGTTAAAAAAGCAAACATGTAACACACTAAGCTACGGCTGTAAACCTACACGTTATAAAGCAAACATTAACAAAATGAGCTTCCCAGGCGAACCTACACACTAAGGAGCAAGCTATCAGAGCGAACCTTATGTATGTATGTTACTCACTGAGCTACTGTGGAGCACCTACACGTTAGAAAGCAAACATGTATCACGCTGAGCAAATGCAGTGAACTTACACCTTAGAAAGCAAGCATGTATCACACTGAGCTACTGCAATGAACCTACACCTTAGAAAGCAAGCATGCCCCACACTGAGCTACTGTGGCGCACCTACACGTTAGAAGGCAAACATGTATCATGCTGAGCAAATGCAGTGAACTTACACCTTAGAAAGCAAGCATGTATCACACTGAGCTACTGCAATGAACTTACACCTTAGAATGCAAGCATGTATCACATTGAGCTACTGCAGTGAACCTATACCTTACAGAAGCAAGCATGCCCCACACTGAGCTAATGCAGTAAACCTACACCTTAGAAAGCAAGCATGTATCACACTGGGCTACTGCAGAGAACCTACACATTATAAAGCAAGATGTAACTCACTGAGCTAGTGCAGTGAACCTACACCTTAGAAAGTAAGCATGTATCACACTGAGCGACTGCAGTGAGCCTACACCTTAGAAAGCAAGCATGTATCACACTGAGCGATTGCAGTCAACTTACACCTTAGAAAGCAAGCATGTATCACACTGGGCTACTGCAGTGAACTTACACCTTAGAAAGCAAGCATGTATCACACTGAGAAACTGCAGTGAACCTACACATTAGAAAGCAAGATGTAACTCACTGAGCTACTGCAGTGAACCTACACCTTAGAAAGCAAGATGTTACTCACTGAGCGACTGCAGTGAACCTACACCTTAGAAAGCAAGATGTAACTCACTGAGCTAGTGCAGTGAACCTACACCTTAGAAAGTAAGCATGTATCACACTGAGCGACTGCAGTGAACCTACACCTTAGAAAGTAAGCATGTATCACACTGAGCGACTGCAGTGAACCCACACCTTAGAAAGTAAGCATGTATCACACAGAGCGACTGCAGTGAACCTACACCTTAGAAAGCAAGCATGTATCACACTGAGCGATTGCAGTCAACTTACACCTTAGAAAGCAAGCATGTAACTCACTGAGCTACTGCAGTGAACCTACACCTTAGAAAGCAAGCATGTATCACACTGAGCGACTGCAGTGAACCTACACCTTATAAAGCATGCATGTAACACACTGAGCTACTGCAGATAACCTACACCCTAGAAAGCAAGCATGTATCACACTGATCTGCTGCAGAGAACTTACATCTTAGAAAGCAAGTGTGTATCACACTGAGCTACTGCTGTGAACCTACACCTTAGAAAGCAAGCATGGATCATACTGACCTACTGCAGAGAACCTACACCTTAGAAAGCAAGTATGCATCACACTGAGCTCATGCAGTGAACTTACACCTTAGAAAGCAAGTATGTATCACACTGAGCTACTGCCGCGAACCTACACCTTAGAAAGCAAGCATGTATCACACTGACCTACTGCAGAGAACCTACAAATTAGAAAGCAAGTATGCATCACACTGCGCTAATGCAGTGAACTTACACCTTAGAAAGCAAGTATGTATCACACTGAGCTACTGCTGTGAACCTACACCTTAGAAAGCAAGCATGGATCACACTGACCTACTACAGAGAACCTACACCTTAGAAAGCAAGTATGCATCACACCGAGCTAATGCAGTGAACTTACACCTTAGAAAGCAAGTATGTATCACACTGAGCTACTGCCGCGAACCTACACCTTAGAAAGCCAGCATGTATCACACTGACCTACTGCAGAGAACCTACACCTTAGAAAGCAAGTATGCATCACACTGCGCTAATGCAGTGAACTTACACCTTAGAAAGCGAGTATATATCACACTGCGCTAATGCAGTGAACCTACACCTTAGAAAGCAAGCATGTATCACACTGAGCTACTGCAGGGAACCTACACCTTAGAAAGCAAGCATGTATCACACTGGGATACTGCTGTGAACCTACACCCCAGAAAGCAAGCATGCTACTACAGTAAACTTACACAAAGCAAGCATGTAACTTACTGAACTATTACAGTGAACCTACACATAAGAAAGCAAGTATGTAACTCTCATTTTAATCGTAAATGTCAGACTATGTTTAAAAATTATTTCTAAAATTTCTAACCTTTATAGGCTAGATAATATTCACCAGATCTCAATTTCGCTCGAGTTGGTTGAACATGTTTGATAAAATCATATCAAACCCATTGTATTTCAATTAGATCAGTCAACATCGTGTCAGAATTTTATAGAGGCGGGGGTGGATTAAGAAAGTGAATGAAGCAGAAACAATAAAGTTGTACTTGTCTCGTAGTTCCATTTCTTTCATCGTCTGTATCAAAACTTTCAGGGATCCTGGTTGATTGGTCAGGAATGTAGTTTTTGGCAGTGGTTCAACTAGATGAATATATATATACGTATATTTTACGTATGCTCTCTTGCGTTTTGAGGCCCCTTCTGTAAGTCAATTCAATGTCTATTTAGTGGAAGATTTCAGTTTGTAGTTAATATTATTTCATTTATTTTTATATTGCTTGTTGCTTAGTTTGATTATAATTGGAGCCTGTACGTGAGGTGATTAAATATTGATTTGTTTTTGTCTGGTGATGGTGAGGGCCTCCTTAGCGGTGGGGGTTCGTGGACTTGGTTCATCCACTTCCTATGGTAGTTGAGCCACTGGTTATGGTTAAAAAAAATATTGCACTAGATTAAAAGGGGACCAATGACGAGAATATGGCCCTTTTATATCATGAGGGGAAATAATCACAAATTTGTGAAAACTTGTAGCTATTGTGTTGAGCTACATTTAAGCAAATTTCAGCGTGAAAATATGACATCAGAACATAGAGATAGAAGATCAAGTGACACGTGACAACAGTGCTTCTCATCCTTTATGATTCATTTCCTCACTTCCTCGATCACCCATTTACCCATTTACCCATTTAATTTTCAGCAAGCTTTTGTCTTAGGCTGTTGTCAATATTGTGTCAAATTATACCCATGATCTAATTTGTCCAAAATAGAACATAAACCTAAAATTAAACTAAATTAAACAAAAATATGACATGAACTGTTGCGTCTAACCCGTAACATACTTTCGAAGTTATTAGTTTGACTTCAATTCAAAGCTTTTGGCTTCTATTGAGTTTACAAGCCAACTGTGGACCAGCAGACCGACGGATGGACCGGGGCGGCGGCATATAGAACTGAAAGTTAGATATTGTTTCAAACGCATATTTATATTAAACTTAAAGAACACAGGCCATCGATCAACTGTAATTGTGGAATTCAAAACGCGGTAGT
This sequence comes from Lottia gigantea, assembly GCF_000327385.1. Lineage (NCBI taxonomy): Eukaryota > Metazoa > Mollusca > Gastropoda > Lottiidae > Lottia > Lottia gigantea. The sequence goes on from NW_008706746.1 coordinate 1,180,488, forward strand.
TCAATGAAGGGGGGTGGGGGGGGGGGGGTGCAATTATAGTTACAAACCATTCCAGTACCTCCCCCGCCGACACTGTCACACATTTAGCGCAATGAAGACCATTGTTCGGTGAGAACCTCGCACTTGGTGTTCTTGGACCAGAATCTTAATCTGGAACATGAGCTTCGCCAATTTCAGGCACACTGCATACTTTACGAAATACAAAGTGGAGAAAGGGTAAAAGAATGTTTCGTTCCGTACTTTCGTTCCTTACTGTAGTGGCTACATTCAAAATTAAACTTATCAAAAAACAAACGGAAGTTTGGTCTAATCTTAATGTGACTGCGGGAGAGATCAATGCGAAGAGGTTACGGACCAGATGGCAGAAACGAAACTAAGTTGTTTTAAGCCCCATATCCAATCCAATTGTTCTGGAGGTGACAAACGTTCAATAGAGGGAGGCAGTGTATTAGCGGGTGCTGGGCGAAGTTTATTTTCCGTGTACGCTCTCTGTTTAAAGTAAGTAGTACATGATTTCTAAGCCGAAGACTCGGTGCTGTGGTGTCCATGCGAGAGAGAGATAGAAAAAAGCNT
>NW_008706746.1:1182855-1203234 GCF_000327385.1 Lottia gigantea
GGTGGTAATATCACTATTTTCATTTTACTGAAAAGTTACATTAAATGTCTAACTTTCGTGGTCCAGAATTTTTGGTGGGTCGTCAAAAGTTTTAATTTTTCATTAGTAATTTCATTAATTCTGCCAACTTTAACAACGAAATATTTTCACGGTTGAAAAAAAGCTCAATACTTACAACTGTAGAGTGAAATAGAAGTATATGTCACTTAATTAAATTTAAGCTCAATGAATAATAGCTGAAGCTGCTGTGATATCATACTTGGCGTTAAATGAAAAATTCACGACAAATGACGCTGTGGACTTATCTACGGGACCCATAGGCACAATTTTCAATACTTTTTTAAATTATATTGTTTTTACGAATTATATATTTTGTTAATACGTTTAAACGAAATAGTATCATATATTTCATATAAACGAATTGATATTTTGTATAAACGAATCAATGTTTATAACGGAATAATTCTAAATAGTATTGTTCCTAAGAGGTCCGTACTTAACCAAAAAGTAGAAATAGACGAAGCGATTACACGAGGTATGGGTCCGAATAAGATGTGGCCATGATATAACGACAATGGTAAATTTAACTAAATTAGTAAATTAAAAGAAAGGTAAATATTTTAAGATATGGTGAGAATCAACAGGCCGAAAGGTAGATAATACAAAAATGCACACTAAACCAACTCTAAGCGTGGCATGAGACCATGTCCAAGACCTCTTGATCCTAAGGAGAAACAAGATATTGAAATGAATTAAAATGAATGGAATTTATGTTCTACATTTTTGCACTTATTTTGGCTTATGGAAGTCAAGTCCATGCAATGAAATGCTTGCCCTTGTTTAACTTGTGTTTGAAACAAGACATATGGTTTTGAAAAATGTAACAAAAACAAGATATAGCATATTCTTTTTGACTTAATTCTTTATTGTGAGACATACCAAAGTATACAACTGCCAGGTAATTTTAAATATTTTCTATAACGAGCAGTCTGTTCCCTACAGGCATTACTCAGAGTTTCACGCTATGCGATCTTCAGACAACTGACATATTTTAAGCCAGCGTCACTACTTATATTAGACAAGTAGAATTTACTCTACATTTCGTTTGATTAAGGAAGTGTCTTTAGGGGCATTGAGGATGGAAAGCATTTCAGACTGAAAATAGGTCAGTTGTCTGAAGATCTGTTCTGTTTTAATCTTTCTATATTGTATTGGGCGCTATTTCAACAGTCAAATATTTATTATTGTTTTCATATTGTATTTAACCTTTTTTGATAAAGAAGATCAATAACACCGTAAAAGATAGTTTATGTTTACTGCCAACATAGACAATAAACAACGAAACAAAATGTTTCAATCTAAAAGATTGTAAGAAATCAAAATAAACCGTTTCGTTAAGACTTTAGTTTCTCGATGAAATATTTCTATTTTTATTCCCATTAGTAAGCTGTTTCGGCTTGACATTTCGAAGAAAGGAAAGACAATAAAGTTGGGGATTATACCCCATGCACAGACATCAATGTATTCACTCATTGGGGGTCTTTTTTTGGGATCCCGGACATTCTGCAAATTATTTGTTACAACCTAAGAACAGATCATTGCATCCACAACAGTTGATAGTATATATAACAAACTTGCTTGCACATGCCATATTAGCTTTCACAATAAATATTTGGACTCGTGAGCCAGCCAGCTTGCCAATTTTCGGTTGGGTGAGGGGTTGTATCAGGTGGCTACAGCTAAACCAACACCTTTGGTGGTTGTGGCTGGATTGGCATAACACCAGCTGGCTAGCCACTGCTTCGAGCAAAAAATACCTTTCGCACTAAGTAATACCGGATGGTGAATGATTCTCTCCGACTAAGACTGACCGGTTCCATAACCAAGATTGTAGCCTTCTAATGCAAATTGCTAAATTGGTTGAAACGGAATTTATTAACTGAAAAGAGCAAATATGAATTTCAAAATGTAATCGAAAACTTAACTTAAAATTATTTTAGTGTTCCAGACATTTGATTGGTCAATCACTAAATTTGATTTTAAATTCAGTTTTATTATCCAATCAGATTATTGTATTTCTTAAAATCTTGATTCCAGCAATAGCTGGAGGCTCACAGGTCTAAAAACAAAGCCTTATGTTAAGGAAAATTATAGAAACATTTGATAACAAATTGAACCAAAATAATCCCATTTTCATCTAAAGCAATTTTCTTAATAACAAGTTGTTCGCAATCCTTTCTTCCTGGATGTATTGGCAAACTAATATGAGTATATTCATTGTTTCAGATTGCTACAAAGCTACAAATTATACGTTTGTGGCTATTTACACACTGAATAGCACAAAAGGTTTGAACGAAGCCCAATGCACCGAATTCTGTACAGAAACTCCCGAATGTAGACTCACCGCTATAGACTCAAAAGGATATTGTCATCTTATTCCACTACCAGTCGTCTATGTTTCTTATAATATGACTACAGATCAATGTGTTGGTAAATGTTCGGAAATGAAGGAATGCAAGACTTTTTCGCACGCCACGAACACCTGAAGCATATACAATGTTCCATTAAAACGAATGCCGAATGGCAGCAGTATAAATGTAACCTGGAACGATAAGATGAATACATGGTATACCCTTGCTGAAAGAATATGTTAAATTGCTTTTTAAATTACAGACTGATTGATGTTGATCTAAAATAAAATATTAAAAGAATAAACCATATCTAAATGTTGATGTTATCAATCATACACAACATTTCATGAGACCAGAACCTCCTTGTATTATTGGACAGGTTACATATTCTACTTCTTGTCATCTGATTAAACCATCTGTATCGAAATGTAACCAGATATTATGTATTATATGTACATTATGGTACATGGTATAGATAAACCATCTGGGTACAAACCAATAGTCCATTGCGGGAGAACCAATCAATAATTATATTTCCTCCCTTCCATAAACCAGTAACGTGAACTGGCTTTTATTTATCGATAAACTGTAGTTTTTGACTCTTTGTCAAGTTAGGATATGGCATATGTATACATCTTAAATCAAAACAAAGTTTCGTTGAACTTTATCAACGCAATGGGTAATTAAACACACATTAATGACTTTGTCTTTTACGCAGTTAGTCACGTGATCTAATGCGTTTACAAATTTCTGAAACATGTTATTTGACACACAAACTCCAAATGTCATGTAGGAAATTTTATGGTGTTTATAGAGAACCTCTTGATAAATACAATTAATCTGCTTCATGCATTTTGGTTGATGGCATTTGGTCAGGCTAATATATCAGGCTGGATATATTTTGACCATTATAGTACTACTAAAATAATCAGATTAATTGTTCTCTGGCTCAATGACTTCACAACAAGGTGTGTAAAGTTCAGATTAACTTCAAATGACATGAATACAGTTTTACGTCCTACCTTTCTGCACCATGTAGGCTAATGAAGACGGTCAGATTAACTTCAATAAACTTATTACTTTGTATTGGTCTTATTATCCCCAAATATGAAACTATTGCTATTGTTTTAATGCTGACATGACATAGATTCACCCGAGGGAAATCTAAAAGGAATTATTTTGTGAGGTTTAAAGTGTGCTAATATTTCTCCTGTTAGGGCTGTTGACTCGGGCTACGAGAATTGGGTCTTATTGTCTTTTCCGTTTGGGCTACTTATTGGAGAAAGAAATTGTACTTGATCCATGTATGAACGTCGTAAAAAGGGTACAATTTTTCAAAACATATAGATAGATTTTTTAAGTGTTAAAAACTACATAATCAGATTAATTGTTCTCTGGCTCAATGATTTCACAACAAGTTCCAACTAACAGTTCTGTTATTAATGTTGATTATTTGAATTTTTATGGCAAACCACCAATGTCACATATCATAAAAAAGAGAAAAAAGAATACATTCTAATTATGAAATCCATATTGATGTGAGATAAATACATTTGATGTCAGAACTGAAGTAAAAAAAATTAATTTTGTTTCTCAAAATATGATCATGCATTATTGTCATATATCATTAAAATGAATATTAATAATAAAATTGATTTAAAGGAATAGAACGTCTTATAAAACACTCGTCCAGCAACCGATGAATCCGTTCAGTTTAAATAAGAGTCTGGATAATCAACGTTACATCAGGAAATGGAAAAGCCCATCAATGCGCAAGCGCAAAATGGCAATCATCTTCCGACGTTTACAAACAAGCTGTGCCAATGAGTAATATTCGTTGAAAATTGTGTCAGTGGTGGAGAAATCATTCTAAATGATATGAATTGCTTCTTCGCGGTCTTCTGTGAATTCATATATCGTACATTCATCAAAAATGTCTGACGATGTCGAGGTAAATTCAAGAGTAGAGATCAAGGACGCGAGAAACCCCGCGTGAGAGTTTCTTCCACTAATGATTACAGCTGATTTCCTAGACTCACGATTTGAAAATCGCTTACTGGATGTATTCAGCGTTTTATAATTAATTACTTTATTTTATGGATTTATCGGATTATAGAGTGATTTTGATGTATATTTATGACACAAGGTGAGTCAGGTTAGACAAGTTTGGTCTAAATTAAAATTCTATGTTCATTCGATCTATTCCTTTAAAAAAGCAAGCCCCTGTGTTTCTTAGAGAATGTAGCAAAGCCGTCCGCAATTTCAAAAGGGCTAAAAATCCCGAAGGTGACGTTTTAATCCAATAGCAGCATATCTATAGATAGTTGAAGTCAATCACATTCTACAAGTTCAATGAAGGTTATGAATATGAATATAGATTTCAGATTTTCAAGAAATTCAAACGAGATAGAAATATATTGAATTCGAAATTCAAAATTCTGTTCCCAACAAGTTTTCGATAAAGTGACAAGGTTTCGAGAGACACCCAAATCATACAAATCGGATAATCAAGATTTTGCAAAAACGCGTCAACAGCTAATGTCCAATCAGTATAGACGGAAGTCTGTAGAAAATTGACAAGAAGACAAAATGATACGGAGTGGTAAAAATTGAAGTTTTATAAAAGTCATCTCTTTCATTTCTGGGGCGATGGTCTGTGCTTGTAGATTTATATATTGCTATACTGATGCAGTAGCTACAATATCGTTCGATCTAGAAAGGTAACTATATTATTTTTTTCTTAAACTGTCCAATTGTATTTAAAAATGGCATATATATAATGAAACTACATCTGAAAGTTTTAGCTGGGACTTAATGACCCCCTCTCCTCAGTAGTAAGTAAAGAGAAAAGAGTTATACCCCATTCATTTAAATTCATTTTCTTAATGACCTACATCCGTAATATGGACTCATTTTACTTTTTCAAATAGCATTCCTTTCCATTGTTAAATCGCGAAATTCGCGTTTCTATAGCATTTTCAAGAACTCTTCTTGACTCTTTGCCAATATTTAGTATCAAACAATTGAAACAAATGTGGTGACCATGAACATTTTATTGTGTGCATTGTGCTTTAACTTTTGTTCAGTGCTTAGAGTAATTTTTATCAGATAAGCGCTTTATAAATGCTTTGTAATAAATAAATAAATAAGACCACTACCGATATAAACATAAATCTGTGAAACGACTTATATCACATTTTTTTTTAAAACCTTAAATTAAAGACAATTTTAGACATCCATGTATGTGTAGTTTTTATAAACACATTTGTTTCAGATGATCTAAAAGAAATGGGAACGGATATTTTTCCACCTAACCTTTTAGCAAATATGTCTGATTGATATTATAGATGAATTGTAGCGGTATGCAGGATGAAAGCTGAGGCTAATGAATTCAACTTTATAATTACAATTATGATATTGATGAATTAATTACATTGATAATTTTACTTTGATATTATTGAATCAATTTATCATTTCAATTAGGTCTGTGAATATAGTTGCGTGTGACAGGAGACCGTAACTTTTGGATGTTCTGAAGCGTTTAACGTTTAAGTTTCGGGTGCACATATACTTACCATTAGTATACAAGAAAGTGAAACTCTTGTGTATCTAGTTTATACTCTAGAAATCTCTCCTCAAAGGTCTCAAAGTACATGTATATAGAAAAATTGTTATATATGTTACTTGGATTGGATTAGACTGTTGAATCTTGAATTATTGTCAAAGGAACGTAGACTTACATCTTGAATTATTGTCAAGGGAACATAGACTTACATAGAGAATAACGAGAGTGCTTGCTTGAACTGTACTAAAATCGCATAAGATATACCTCACTTTTTCTTCATTTTGTTCACAAGCTTACCTTCTCTCTGAAAATTAAATTAGCCGAAATGTGAGCGTCTTGTTGATGTAGTCTATGATACCCAGACATCTTTGCGTAGTTGAAATACGACTGAAGGATTGTGGATACTGTGTTTTTCTTTAACTGTTCTCCAAAATTTAAAATCTTGGAAAAGGCTAATCGTCTTTTTAACTTTTTTAACCGGATAATTTTATTACATAACTAAGAAGGCTCGACAATAAGCTCGAATATTATAACCTTTAGCTTAGTTGAACACCCGAGAAACGTACAATTGATCTACGAAAATGCCGATCGTTGGATACACGGTATCAGCAAAACAATAATAGTTGGTTATGGGTAGTGTACTATAACTTAATAATACAGGGTTATCTCTACAACGTCAACCTGCAGAATTGTTCCTATCGTTTCAAAGCAATGTTAAATTGTAACCTGGGACGACAAGATGAATACATGATATACCCTTGCTGAAAGAATATATCAAATTGCTTTTTTAATTGCAGACCGATTGATGTTGATCTACAATAAAATGTTAAAAGAATAAACATTGAATATTCATCTAATATGTTGATGTTATCAATCATACACAACATTCCTTATCTCTGTAATAAATATTACCCTGGGTACAGATGAGCGGTCCCACAAGTCAATCTTTGCCATCAAAAACCGTTTATATTTTTATAGTACTACTTGGTGAACAAAAAAATGAACAATGGAATCAGCGAAGCGTGTAATTGGGGAACAATGCAAATCGATAAATAGAACAAAGGATTGGCGATGAACACAGGACGCGAAAACAATAGTGCTTAAAAAAACAAAGAACTCAGTGAGACAGTGCGGTACCAATATTGGTAAAAGTGCCAGGTGCGTCGTTACCTTTGTTTTTAAACAAGTGTATCGGAGCAAATGTTTTGAAATTGGGTTTATCGCATTGTTGCTTTTTAAAATAACTAGAGAAAATAGTATAATTGTGATACCAGAAACTGGACAAATCAGACTGCTTAAACCATTTAAAATAAAAAAAAGTAACTCGGATCTTTGAATTCCAAGTCCAGAGTGCTAACCATTACACCATATACCGGTGTGCCAGACTATCATATAGGTCTCATCTTGCACATCGGAGGGTTAGGGTAAGGGCTAGGGCTCTATCGACTAAGCATATCGTACTGTTGCAAGGTTGCGTGTACAGGATAAACTGCTCGTGTGAGGAGGAATGCATCGGTGAAACTAGGCGCCCCCTCAATCTCAGAATCCAAGGACATCTATCCCTAGCCCCAACTCAAATCTCTGCAGTATCAAAACACCTAAAGAATAACCGACGACACAAGATCAAAGTAGAAGACATCACAGAGCCCACTGAAAATCAAATGACTGAGGCCATTTACATAATAAGAAATTAATCCAAGTTAAATAGAGACCATGCACATGACCCCCTCATCAAGTGACCAAGCCAACACAGGTTTTTTTTTGTCACACAGCCACCCCCTCCCCTCCTCCATCCCAATTTTGCATAATTTACCTATTTTTTTTTATCCCCCTTTGATCATCATGGTTTCCCACAAGAATGCTATTTGTAACCCTAATCCATTAATCTTAATTATCCTAATTGTTTTATCAAGACTTCTATTTGTATGTATTCCGTTTTTTTAATCCCCCTGTCAACTATTTATTCTCACTGCTCTGTTATTTTGTATCATTGCTTGATAAAGACGAAAGAATCTTCGTCGAAACGTCGCAAGTTATTTATTAAAGTAATAGTTATCCATATAATTGTGTCCAGGTATCCTTTAATTATAGTTATATGGGGCATAAATAGAGAGAATATCTAAATTTTGATTGTTTATGGTAATGTTGATTTTTATAATTCGTCTATGGTCATCTTTGTCGAAATTGAAAAATACAAAGAGTCTAAAGAAGTAAGTAATGTTATCACGTTTTTAAAGACCACGAGCGTTAAATGATTTTCATGATTAAGGTGGAGGGGTTGGGGGAGACTAGCTTTTCTTTGTCCTTGGCGATATACTCAGGGATTCACCGCCTTTCGATTTTCTTGCAGTATTGAGATTAGGTTTGATGGGGTCTGTTTTGAATCGGTTTCTGGTGCTTAGGAATGAGTGTGGATCGTCAACTTCCCTGTGTAACAATTCACGTTTTGATACTATATTGTCTATGTTTTCTAATGTTTTCATGGAGCTATTGATTTTACTATTCAGGGTGGGCTGCGGGAAGCGACTTTAGGTGGCAGAAGGGATTCTGAAAGTGTTTTCTGTGGGGTATCACAATCGCGACTATGGGGTGGGTTTCAGCGTTCAGATTGGGAACAATGGGGGAATCAGTACTACTGTTCATGGATTCTTTTGGTTGTCGCAGTCATTATCTTCTTTTTGATCATTAGTTTTACCTTTCTTTGTTTTCATTTTTCGGGGGAGTATGTGTTTGTGTTTAGTCATATCTATTGGAGTTCCATTTAGAGTAGGGGGGGGGGGGGGGGGTAGTCTATTTAATTTTGCTGGTTAGGATTCAGTTCAGGTTAGCTGGTGTACCAAAGAAAGTCTTTATTTCAATAACTTATAAAGTATATTGTTGGGAACGAGAGATCTAAGGGTTGTAGACGAGTAGTCTCCAGTGTGGACGAGTCCTCTCAGGGTTTGTAGATGAGTTCACTCTTGTTGTGGACTAGTCCTCTCAGGGTTGTAGACGAGATAAATGTAGACGAGATGACATGTAGACAGTTCACTAGACACCAGCTGGTTGATTTGAGTTCAGTGATACTGTTAGCATATTTGCATATGTGAGTGTATTCACCGCAGTTTACACAAACACTTCAAAGAATTTGTTTATGCGTCCTCTTTGTCCGCATATTTTTGTCTGAACAGTTCTTAATCTCATGATCTGGATCTGAAATTTGGCATGGTTTTTGTGTTTGACGATAAATGATTTGCCATCTAGCATTGTGGTTTATGGGAGGCTGTTAACATTTGAGGGAAACTCGCATTTTACATATCTTGTAAGGTCGTGGATCTCTCTGTCTTCGTATTTGATCTTCCTATGCCTTATTTCACCTAATGGCCTCACATTCCAACATTCGAACTTAGCTAATATTTCATGGTCGGAAATATATACTGGGATATACATGAATGAGACAATCAAATTTAAAACTACTGGAGTGGATTTCAGTTCTTGATTGTTTACAATGATAGGCGTTTCATTCAGATGTTGCAATCTATCCGTGTGATCAAAAGTCAATTCTAAATTACCTCGTAAAGGACATGCGTAACTGATACTATTTTTCCAACAATTTCTTCAACCTCTTTAATCACACCAATAATCCTAATATCACTAAATAAATCTACATTAATAGTCCAATTCTTGAAATCTTGTTTAATATCCATTGAATAAGTCATTGTCACTTTGTAACTATAGAATATTCAGAAGAAGCTGTTGATCATGTTTACTGTTGAGCAGAACCTTGAGACGACGTACACACGACTTTCTAGCTTAGATCCTCAACCGGAAGTCCAATCCAGAGCGTAACCATTACACCAGTGACAAGACTTACGTATAGGCAGCATCTTAGGCAGATTTTAGGGCCGACTTTCCAAAGCACTGCCGCAGGCATCAGTATTTGTTTTTAACCTAGATGTGGTCAAACTAATTTATTAACAATCAGTAGTCTCCGAATTTAATTAGCCTGTTAAAACAAATTCAGTTTGATAAAATATATATATATATATAGATAAACATAGCACACTTTAGAAATATTTTCAGGTGTAATTTACGACATTTTTTGATAATGAAAACTTTTTACAAAAAAGCCGAATGTCCCTTTATATAGTTCGTATTGTACTGAAAGGTTTCTACAGACTGAGTGTACCAGAAAATTCATACATTATGAGGTATTTGAAGCACATATTATTATAGTATCAAAATTTGTCACATATTAAAGATTTTTCCATCAGACATATTAAGTGCCATTTTTGTGTATAGTGAGTAAAATCAATGATATCTCAAATGGGTTTCTAAAATAATATTTGAGATATCAGGTTTTAATCTAAGGGCAAGAACACGGGATAATATTGTGTAATCCACATTAAGTAGTGTTATTGGTCTATAATTCTTGAGGTTACGTTTATCACCTTTATTTTTGCCTGGATGATATCAGGCGGGTTAGTTACAGGGACATTATAATTGTTTAATACATTATCAATGAGATGGTTCTCCTGGATTCTTATCTCTAGAACTAGAAAGTAGGCTGTGCATCGATCTGACTCAATGGCGTCAGATTCTTCTGTTGTTCTTGCATGATTTGGTTACAAATGTTCCAGAGGTCCAACTTCTTCTTTTGGGCTTTTTAGTTGGCATATTTAATAGTGTCATGCTTGATCTGGTACTTTAAGCTGTACTCCCAGAGAAGAGGGAGCTCCTGGAACATTTGATCACCAGCCTGCTTTAAAATAAGATCTTTTATTAATGAGGTATAGATAGCGTCTTTTGACAATTCAGAATTAAAAATCCAGAGGCCAGGGCCTCTTTCACATGAATTAAAGGATAATATGCATATCATAAAAATGTGATCAGATAGAAGGGACGATGTAGGTTGGATAAAAGAATATTTGCAATTATTAACCAGGGAGTTACTGAGAAGAATAAAATCTATTCTACTTAATTTGGGAGAGCCATCACAAACTCGGGTTCTAGTATATTGTCTTCTAATGGGGTTAATGTATCTAAAGAAATCTATTAAATGGTTTTAAGGTAAAAACTTAAAATAATTTGAGCTTACATTAACAGTATGCATATTATTAGCTCTATCAATAGTTTTATCTAATATCTCATTACAATCACCGCCAATTATAACATCTTTAGCATCATTTACAAAATAATCATAAATTGGCATAAATTGACAAAACATCAATATATTTATCCTGCAAGACAATATTGACCATAGCAATCGTTCCATTATTGTCACATTTTTCTTAAGTAGTCCATTTGCTAAATTTCGAGTTAGTCAGAATGGCCACTCTGTTCCCCTTTTTGGGAATTGCTATTGCCCTTCCAGATAGTTTTGCAAAATTCAGCAGTTTCAAGATAACAAGTTGCAACAACACTGTATCAAAATTCAGGAACACAATTAGGCCAAATAAATTGTTAATGTTCTCGCGTTGTTTAAAAATCCATTAGCATTTAGGGATTACGGGGAGGGTGGGGTGTTAAACTAAGTTTTCCCTGTCCTTGAAGTAAGTGCTTAAACAGGCAGGGTTAGATATTCAGCTTAATTGGATTGATGGGGAATCGCGACTTCGATCTATCACATGCCCTTGAGTAGTCTCGTTTATTATTAACAAATGCAATAGTTTAGCTTTTAGCATATCTCTATTGGCTAACACATTTTCAAGGTTATCCAGGGATGTGAAGATTTATCCGAGATTTTGGCACGAGTGTCTGTCGAGTGTCTTTCGTTGTGGGAGTGTTTTTGTCTTTTTTGTTATCATATTTGGGGGTGTTATCATTTCGTGTTGGTTTCGTTTTACTTTTACGTTTTTACGTCTAGATCTTTCTCGTTCTGTAATACTGTGGTTGGTTTTATGGCAAGGAGGATTCGTCAATCGGGTTAGCCTTGGCAAAGTCAATGTTAGATATTTCATCGTTAGAAATGTTCAGTGTGTCGTCGTTAGTTTGAACTTGAGTATCTTTGCGTCTACATGAGCACATATAATCACACTGAGCACATAACTTAACATGACCTTGAAGTCCACAGCCATGGCATTTGTAGTTGGGACAATCAGCTTTAAAATGATTACTACTCAGGTATATAAAGCAGACTTTTCCTTGATTGCGGTGTTGTAGTCGAAAGTATTCGTATCCATCAATGGTTTCAAAACCTACAGAAAACGGTAGTGACGACACGCCGGGTAGGAAAATCACCTCCATAAAACGGGTGCCATCCGCACAGCCAGTAGTGGAGTCAATGCTTTGTCCTGAATGTAGTATAGAAGGTTAAGAATTCTAACATACCATATCTATATCTTGTAGCAAGCCAGTCTTTCATTTTCGATCTGTATACCGTTTTGTGAAATTTTTTCCAAGTCCCACTGTTCCATCATTGTAACTTCATATTTCCTTCTCTTTCTACACAAGCTTGAAAAGAATCTTCTCCACACAAATCAATAATCTTCTTAACAACTGCGTATTCTCCTTCCAGGTTTCCCTGCACGGGGGTTCAACGTCGGCCTTAACACCCACAAAGGGGCTGGGTCCATACACAGTATCACTAATATAAAGTTAATTAACATAAATCGCTTGTATATAAACTCAAGTTAGTTGTGGTAATCCATTTTGGGTAAATCCTAGAGCGATGGCAACACGTCTTACTAGCTTGGCTACTCAACCGGAAGTGGAGTGCTATCTATTACTCTGCTTTGGCCAGAGTAACGTATAGGCCGCATCTTGCAAATCTGGGGGTTAGGGTTAGGGCTCAGCTGTGGGCAGGTAACAAATCTACCAGCCTGGCCATCATATTCCTTGCCACCTTTCCTCACTCATCGGTACATTTTCTTACTTATTTGCTTCTTCCCTTTCTTATTTCTTAAACAAAAGATAGTAAATTAAATTATTTAGAAAGGGCGAGGGTGGAAACCAGGTTACTTCTGCTCGTTAAAATGCCTTCTTGCCAGCACTCTGAAAAGTTTGATTACGACAGGAAAATAATATTTTCCCTCGAACCAACGATCCCGAGATTAAGAGTTTCGTGCTATATCGACAAGACTTTTTCTTTAGACTATTTATTACTCTGAAAAGATTTCATCGTCCATCGGCAATGGCCTTTTAGCTCAGTCGGTTAGAGCACCGTGCTAATAACGCGGATGTCATGGGTTCGAGCCCAATAGATGCCAGAGATCTGTTTTGTTTTATTTATCGAGATTTGTTCTGAATTTCATCACCGGCGGGATTCGACAACCTCTATCTTACTTTCTAGGAGTTGAATGATGGCAGGATCATAATTAAGGCCTCTGCTTGCTTTTTCTTGTTCTTTTAATAAATTGTTACTTAAGTTCCAAAATCCTGTTTTGTTCTTTTTTAACTTTTTCTTTGGAATACCCGATTGATTCCTTATTAATGAGATATTTTAGGGTGTCCCACCACAAAAGTGGGGACAGGTGTATCCTGGTGTATCCTTTCATTATAATTATTTGGGGCATAAATAGAGAAAATATCTCAGTTTTGATTGCTTATGGTAATGTTGATTTTTATAATTCGTCCATGGTCATCTTTGATTTCAGTATTGATATCATTTGCAAATTTATTGGCTATAAGAATGGCTACCTGTTGAATTATTATATAAAATTTTCCCTTTCCATAATTTTTTGCAATAATTTGTAGTTTCTTCATCCCAAAAGGTTTCTTGTAAAAGTATAATGTTAAAGTTAAGAAAAATAAATAATGTAAATAAACTCTGGATATTGCTGTTTTTTTTTCACCACTTTTTGATTTCCTTGGAGCATTTAGATTAGGTTTAATGGGGTCTGTTTTAAAGCGGTTTCTGGTGCAAAGGAATGAGTGCGTATCTACAAGTTCTCTGGGTAACAGTTCACGTTTTGATACTATATTGTCTAAGTTTTCTAAAGTTTTCATTTCAGGGTTGGGCTGCGGGAAGCTGCTTTAGGTGGCAGGGGGTATTTTGAAAGTGTTTTCTTCGGGTTGGATTTTTCTGGAGGTGGGGTAAGACAATCATGACTATTGGGTTGGGTTTCGGGGTTCATATTGGGAGCAATGGAGGAATCAGCATCACTGTTCATGGATTCGTGTTGGTCATTATCTTCTATTAGATCATTAGTTTTGCCTTTTTTTCATTTTCGGAGCAGTTATAGTTTTTGTTTGAGTTGTTTTGATGGATTTTGTTCTATCTATAGGAGTTTCATTTAATATATTACGGGGGGTATTATCGTCGATTGTCATATCAGTTGTATTTGATTCAATTAACTCATTTAATTGTTGGATACGTTTTAGTTCAGGTTCGCTAGTTGATTTGAGCTCAAAGATACATTTGCAAACGTGAGTGTATTCACCACAATTAATACAAACACTCTCTTCGCAGAATTTTTTTATGTGTCCTCTCTGTCCGCATCTTTTGCACTTTGAGCCTGGGCAGTTCTTAATTTCATGATCGAGATTTAGGGCACCCAAAACAAACTTTGGTCTGGTTGTTGTGCTTGACTCTAAACGATTTGCCATCTAGCATTGTGGCATATAGGAGGCTGTTAACATTTGGGGGAAACTCGCATTTTACATATCTTGTACCGTCGGAGATCTCTCTGTCTTCGTATTTGATATTCATATGCCTTATCTCACCCAGCGGCTTCACTTTCCACCCTTCGAGCTTCGCAAATATTTCGTTGTCGGAAATATATACTGGGATATACCTAAATGAAACAATCACATATTTAAAACCTCCTGGAGTGAATTTCAGTTCTTATTTTCATTCAGATGTTGCATTATATCCGTATGATCGAAAGTCAATTCTAAATTACCTTGTAAAGATGCGTAGATGACACTATTTTTCCAAACAATTTCTTCTACCTCTTTGACCACATCAATAATCCTTATATCACTATATAAATTTACATTAATAGTCCTATTCTTGAAATATTGTTTAATATCCATTGAATTAGTCATTTTCAATGTGTGTAGCTTTCACTAAGTGAGAAGAACCTCACTGTTGATCATGTTCACGGTTGAGTAGATCCTGGAGACGACGTAAACACGATTTTCTAGCTTAGATACTCAACCGGAAGTCAGTCGTCATAGACTTCTTCAATGCAAAACTTTTTTATGTGGCCGAATTGTTTGCACCTTCTGCAAATCGTGACTGCACAGTCCTTAATATCATGACCGGGGTTAAAGCATTCGAAACAAACTTTTGTCGGTTATTATATTTTATAGTGAATGATCTGCCATCAAAAAATGTTGCATACGGGAGGCTTGTTACCTAAGGTGGAATTCACATTTAATGAAGCGGGTTCCTTCGGGTATGTCTCTATACTTGTATTGCCCTATGTCTAAGTTGCCAAGTTGTATCACGTTCCGTTGTGGAAGTTTAGTTAAGATTTCACTACCAGGGATATAGCATGGAATATTCATAAAGGATACGACCATAATCTTGGATCCAATTAAAGTATATGAGAGAATTTTATCGTGCACAACTATAGGTTTGTTTAGTAGATGTTTTAAGCGTTCAATGATATCAAAAGTTATTTCCATGTTACCTGTTGTTGGGCAGGCAGCAATCACTGAGTTTTCACCAACAATATCTTCAATTTCAGCCATTAGTGGAGTCAATGCGTTCGTGAATTCTGCCCTCTAGTTTAATGTTCCATTTATACATTTGTCAATGATTGCTTTGTCCTCAATGTAGTATAGCAGGTTAAGAATTCTAACATACCATATCTATATCTTATAGCAAGCCAGTCTTTTATTTTGGATCTGTATACCGTTTTCTGAATTTTTCCCAAGTCCGACTGTTCCATCATTGTAACTTCATATTTCCTTCTCTTTCTACACAAGTTTGAAAAAAAAAAATATATCGCATGGTATTTTAAGCGTATTCTCCTTCCAGGTTTCCCTGGTTAGGGGTTCAACGCCGGCCTTAACGCCACAAAGGGGCTGGGTCCATACACATTATCACTAATATAAAGTTAATTAACACAAATCGCTTCTATATAAACAAAATATAAACTCAAGTTAGTTGTGGTAATCCATTTTGGGTAAATCCTAGAGCGATGTGCAACATGTCTTACTAGCTCGACTACCGGAAGTGGAGTCCAGAGATCTATCTATTACACCATAGAACTGCTTTGGCCAGAGTAACGTATAGGCCGAAACTTGCAAATCTGGGGGTTAGGGCTTAGCTGAGGGCAGGTAACAAATCTATCAGCCTGGCCATCATATTCCTTACACTTTTCCTCACTCATCGGTACATTTTCTTACTTATTTGCTTCTTCCCTTTCTTATTTCTTAAACAGAAGATAGTAAATTAAATTATTTAGAAATCGGGGAGGGTGGAAACCAGGTTATGTCTGCTCGTTAAAATGCTTTCTTGCCAGCACTCCGACAGTTGTATTTATAAAAAGAGCCAGCCGGGCATATAGCTCTGTTGCAAGGAATCTTGCCAGCAAAAAATCTTGTAACATTAGACACTTCCTGAAAAGAGATCGCAAAAGACAAATGGCGCACGTGTTCGGGCTTGTGGTGCAATGGATAACTGTCGATAAATGTTTATCCTTTGTCGAATATATTGACCAGACTATTTATAACTCTAAAAAGATTTCATCGTCCATCGGCAATGGCCCCTTAGCTCAGTCGGTTAGAGCGCCGTGCTAATAATGCGGATGTCATAGGTTCGAGCCCCATAGGAGCCAGAGATCTTTTTTTTTTCATTGAGATATTTTCTGAATTTCATCTCCGGCGGGATTCGAACCCGCGACGTCTGGATTCGAAATACAGCGCTATCCGCTGCGCTATTGAGACAGCCAAGACAACCCCTATCTTACTTTCTAGGTCTTGAATAAAGTGCTTTTTCCTGTTCTTTTAGTAAATTGTTACATAAATTCCAAAATTCTGGTTTTTCTTTTTTTATGCTTTCTGTTTAGAATATTTAGATGATTTTTTCAAAGAGATATTTAAGGGTGTCCCACCACAAAATGATTGGCGATTAAAAATGCATACAATGAAGTTATGATCTGAAAAACTACATGGTTGTATAAAAGAGTACTTGGCAAAATTAGAAATACAATTACTAAAAAATACATAATCAATTCTACTTAGTTTTAAAGAGCCATCTCTGTCTTGTGTTCTGGTAAAATGTTGTTTATTTGGATTAAAATATCTAAAAGAGTCAATCAAATTATTATTATTTACAAAATTATTAAATGAGATGGAACTTTTTTTTATTGTATGCATCTTTTTACATCTATCTTTATTTACGTCTAAAATTTCATTAAAATCACCACCTAAGATACAAGGTTGATTAAAACTTATATAATTATTTTTTAGAATATCGAAAAAGTGTATCCTTTCATTGTAGTTATTTGGGGCGTAAACAGAGAGAATATCTAAATTTTGATTGTTTATTGTAATATTAATTTTTATAATTCGTCCCTGGTCATCTTTGGTTTCAGTATTTATTTTATTTGCAAATTTATGAACTACAAGAATGGCTACACCTTTTCGATTGTCTGTTGAATTGTTATATACAATTTTACCTTTCCATAATTTTTTACAATAGTTAATAGTTTCTTCATCCCAAAAGGTTTCTTGTAGGAGTATAATATCAAAATTTAGAAAAATAAATAGAGTAAATAAATTCTGAATATTTAGTGGGTTTTTGAGTCCATTTGCGTTAAAAGAGACAAGTTTCATGTTCGGTTAACTGGAGGTTGAATAGGGTTAAACTAGGGATTCGCCACTTTTTGATTTTCTTACAGCATTTAAGTTTGGTTTAACGGGATCTACTTTGAAGCGATTTCTTGTATTGAGGACAGAGCGGGGATCGGTCAACTCCTTTCGAAACATTTCTCTTTTGGTCACTATGTTATCGATATTTTCGAGAGTTTTAATTGAGCTAGCAAATTTTTCTTTAAGGGTTGAACTTGAAGTATTGGGTTTGGGGGGCAGAGAGTATTTACTAGGAATGTTTTTAAGTGTAGGTTTTTCAGGGCGGGAGGTATCAGTATCACAGGTATCAGGGTGGGATTCATCATTCACGTTGGGAACAGGGGAGGAATTAGTATCATAATTCATAGTTTCATCGTCACTAGCACTGGCATCTTCCTGGTTGTACGTTTTGCCTTTTTTATTTTCATTCTTAGGAGGTGTTATAATTTCTATCTGGGTTCTTTTTTGAGGTTTTGATCTGTCTATTGTGGTTTCACTAGAGGTAGGATGGGAGGTAATAGTATCATCGTCGTCATAAGTGTTCGATTCAGTATTTTGTGATAAGGTCTCTTTAATTTGATTAGGATTAGGTTCACGGGTTAAGTTCAGTTCAGCGTCTAGATCGTTAGTAGCACATTTACACAAGTAGTTATATTCACCACAGTTCACGCACAGACTCTCTTCACAAAATTTCCTTATATGGCCTTTTTGTTCACACCTTTTGCACAAAGATTCAGGACAATTCTTAACTTCATGGTCTGGGTTAAGGCATCCAAAACAGACTTTAGATTGGTTGTTATGTTTGATGATAAAGGATTTACCATCAAGCAAAGTCGCATACGGCAGACTGCTCACATTAGGGGGGAATTCGCACTTCACATATCTAGTGCCATCTGGAATCTCTCGATCTCCATATTTCATATGACGGCGTCTAACCTCGCCCAACGGCCTTACATTCCAACCTTTTAGTTTCGCTAAAAGTTCGTGATCGGATATATAGCAAGGGATATGCATAAACGAAACAATCATGTATTTGAAGCCAACGGGTGTATATTTCAGTTCTTGCTTATTAACTATAATGGGTGTTTCATTTAGATGTTTAAGTCTATCGATTGAATCAAAGGTTAGCTCTAAATTACCTTGTATAGGGCAAGCATAAATCACACTATGTTCTCCAACTATCTCTTCTACTTCTTTAATTACATCTATAATTTTAGTATCACTATAAAGATCCACATTAATAGTCCTATTTTTGAAATTCTGTTTGGTATCCATTTCTTTAGTCATTTTCTCCGTCTCGTAAACAAACACAAACAAAGGGCGACTACAGTTGAACTATAGTAATCGCCAAGTCATGGCTGGCTGATCTTCGGAGCGACGTAAACATCGACCGTTCAGTTGCAAAGCTCAGCCGGAAGTCTGAAAGTGAAGGAATGGATTTTAACCCCAATGCCATTGAACGTCAATATAATATTATTCTAAACTCCATTCCAAAAGAATGGATAGAGGTAGTAAATACCCAAAGCCACACCTATGAAAGTGACAAGAATTTGTACTTGCTGATCAATGACACCGAGGTTAATATCATTAATAGTAAATCTAAATCCTTCTATAATACTTTAAGAAGTACTATTTCACAGCCTAGTACTTCAGTGCAATTTTGGAATCATCTATATCCTCATATAAATTTCAATCATGTATGGCCGAATATCTTCATCCCCCTAAAAAGTAACGATTGCATTGTAAATGATTTCAAAATTGCACACAACATTATATTTACTAACGAAAAACTGCTTAGATATGGGACTTTGGATTCCAATCAGTGCCAACTATGTAATCAAAATAATATTGAAGACATGCAACATTTATTTACTTCATGTCCACATCTACAAAATATTATTGAACTCCTACGCAACTTTCTTATTGATTTTATTCCTTGCGGCTTTACCCAAGTTGACGTGATAACCACTACACCACGAAACCAGGTTACTCCAATTCGTTAAAATGTTTGCTTGTCAGCACTCTGAGAGTTGTAGGGCACAGAAATTTTCAAAAAAGTTTGATTACGACAGGAAAAATAACATCGCCCAACCCACGACCCCGAGATTAAGAGTCTCGTGCTCTACCGACTGAGCTAGCCGGGCATGTAGTACCGTTGCAAGGAATCTTGCCGCCAAAAAAAACAGATACCATTTCAGAGGTCCCGGTAAGAGATCACAAAGGACAACTGGCGCTTGTGTTAGGGCTTGTGGCGCAATGGATAACGCGCCTGACTACGGATCAGGAGATTCCAGGTTCGAATCCTGGCAAGCTCGGAAACCTTTTTCCATTTTTCGATGAAACCTGCAATTAAGACCACTGTGTCAGTTGTGTAAAGGCGCTCGTACGACCACTTACGCAATTGCGACCGCACTTCAAAAGTAGTCGTGGCCGAGTGGTTAAGGCGATGGACTAGAAATCCATTGGGGTCTCCCCGCATAGGTTCGAATCCTATCGGCGACGGTTATCATTTTTACGGTTTGATATCATTGCTCTGCTGTTGTGCTGTTTACAGAAACCACAAACATATTTTCTAAAAAAAGTAAGGTTCTACCGAGACTCGAACTCGGATCGCTGGATTCAGAGTCCAGAGTGCTGACCATTACACCATAGAACCGTCAATTCTGACGATAAATGTGA
>NW_008706746.1:1226789-1227702 GCF_000327385.1 Lottia gigantea
TAACGCGGATGTCATGGGTTCGAGCCCCATAGGAGCCAGAGATCTGTTTTGTTTTACCTACGAAGAAAACATTGGGGTATCTAAGTAGTTATGTGCACAGCAGTTTTAGATGAAATTATACTAAAAATATTACAGAGATATTCTCTGAATTTCATCTCCGGCGGGATTCGAACCCGCGACCTCTGGATTAGAAGTCCAGCGCGCTATCCGCTGCGCTACGGAGACAGCCAAGAGACACTGGAGCTGGGAAAATTCCACCCCAAGTAGACGAAATGCTGCTGAATTGATGAACCTGTAGGCAAGAAACACGACGAATCAGACTGTCCAAACCTTTAAAAATAAAAACAGTAAGGTTCTACCGAGACTCGAACTCGGATCGCTGGATTCAAAGTCCAGAGTGCTAACCATTACACCATAGAACCGTTGTGGCCTGACTACCGTATAGGCCGCATCTTGCAAATCTGGGGGTTTGGGTTAGGGTTAGGGCTCAGCTGTGGGCAGGTAACAAATCTACCAGCCTGGCCATCATATTCCTTGCCACCTTTCCTCACTCATCGGTACATTTTCTTACTTATTTGCTTCTTCTCTTTCTTATTTCTTAAACAGGAGATAGTAAATTAAATTGTTTAGAAAAAGGGCGAGCGGTATTTTCTCCTCCAGAGTAGCAGCAAGTGTGCAGCATTAAGAAAAAAAATTAAGCTTGGAGATGCCGGATATCGATCCCGGTACCTCTCGCATGCTAAGCGAGCGCTCTACCATTTGAGCTACACCCCCGACAAGATACGTCCTGATGGTAGCGGGATTCATCCTTAAATCGAACCATGCACTGCAATTGTGTTAGACAACTGAAGAATTATATCAAGCACACACAGCATATTTTATATCCTAGTTTGAAAAATGGTCAAAAAATAAA
>NW_008706746.1:1227752-1228586 GCF_000327385.1 Lottia gigantea
TAAGTCTGCATTTGAGAGCATAGGTTAGGCCACCATACACTTTGCATGGCTCGATCTCTGCATTTGGTTACACCCATATGACCTTCATGAAGTTTATCAAGAATTTCTAACCGCATTGAGCTTGGAATTAAAATACGCGATCCTCTCATCAGGATATTTTGTACTAAAGCGATTTCATGGCGTACAGCCCAATATGCTCTTAATGCACTACTCAAAATAACACGATCTGGCCATCCATGTTTAACATATTCTTTAATTTTAACACATACAGGATCGATTTCCTGTTGTTTAATAATTTCAGTTAAACGATTTTCAAGTTTCTTACAATTTTGAACTACGCCAGCTATCATGGCTTCACATTCTTTTGATAATTCTAAATCAGACTTATCTGCAGTAACCGATAAAGGTGCTCTGCTTAAAGCGTCAGCTATAATTAGATCACGACCGGGAACGTGACTAATTGTATATCTATACCTAAATAACCGTAATCTAAATCTCTGAATTCTTGCAGGTAGCTCATTTACACATTTGGTCCTAACCACTAGACGATCACGGCTATCTGGAACGCCATATGCTCAGCTTTCCACGACCGCCAAAAAATTGAATATCGATTATATGTGTCCGCTGGATATTACCGAATGCAACATATGCGGTTACTGTGCAGGTAGAGTGGCCGAGCGGTCTAAGGCGCTGGTTTTAGGCACCAGTCTCTTCGGAGGCGTGGGTTCGAATCCCACCTCTGCCAGAATACTTTTGCTCAATGTTATCTTATAACATGGTGGAGCTTTTCCCTCGTCTGTGCCTGCAAAAACCGTGCGAAAGGCATCTGGTTGG
>NW_008706746.1:1228636-1229697 GCF_000327385.1 Lottia gigantea
CTTAGGCATCGGAGTCGAACTAATCGGATATTCTTTACGTGTATTAATATTTTTTAGTTTACTGGGAGAGATTTTTGGTATGGGGGTGCGTCTCAGTTTGCCAGTGCTGTCCTTTTGTAATCCGAAAGTAACATTTATATCTCCAGTTGTTTGTGGTTCTTGATCTAAATCAGTTTCATTATGGTCTATATCTATTGTTTTTGCGGGGATGTTTATGTTTTCGGGTGGGGACTGTGGGTTAATTATTGAAAAGTCGTGTATAAATGTTTCTTCCTGTCGCGTTGATTCGGTCGGTTGTTGATGAGCATTACTGTCCTGGCGTTGTTTTTTGTCAAACTGAGCGTCATCTTGAGATAAACTCAAGTCACGTTTAGTAGGTTTGTCAACTTGATTAGCACTAATCACACTGTTTTCATTTGTCCCGTCATTCGTATCGTAAAAATCATCTTCACATCCGCATAATGTTACATATTTGCCACACTTATCGCACTTGCTCGTTTCACATTTGAAAGCCATATGTCCATACACTTTACACTTACGACACTGTATTTTTGGGCATTCCTTTTTTTCGTGATCAGGTGAAAGACATTTGAAACATACTTTAGATTGGTTGTTGTGTACCACCTTAAATGTCTGTGGGCCGCTTGGGAGTGTATTTTTTTGGACATCGATATGAAAACAAGACGTCCAATCATTTAAAAGACACATTGATAAAACCTAGTTAATGCAAAAGTTACATGGAGATGCCGGGGATCGAACCCGGGGCCTTTCACATGCAAAGCGAACGCTCTACCACTGAGCTACATCCCCAATCATGCTCAATGAAAGACAATAACCTGCATGAGCGGACAGACTAAGGGTAAGGGTTTGGCTGGGCTGGGGTTTGGTTTAGGGTTTAGGGTTTGGTTCAAGGTAAAATATCATAGTTACACAAAATAACATGTCGCTGCGAGCAGGATTCGAACCTACGCGGGTAGAACCCATTGGATTTCAAGTCCAACGCCTTAACCACTCGGCCATCGCAGCAGATGACTGATTGGCAATATGGAAGAAAATTGGAG
>NW_008706746.1:1229747-1230675 GCF_000327385.1 Lottia gigantea
ACCAGGGCTTTTGTTTCCCTTCTCGCAGCACCCTGCCCAATCAGGTACGGCGGTGTCCGTGGGGCTGGTGGATGAGGCTGCAATCACGAGAGAGGCTTCGAAGTGGTAGGTCGAGTTGCTGAGCCAAATTGGAGAGGAAGGCGACAAGAGTTTGGAGAGAAAAAGAAAAACAACGTGGTGAACGGGGGAAAAAACATATGTTCCGATACCGGGAGTCGAACCCGGGCCGCCTGGGTGAAAGCCAGGAATCCTAACCGCTAGACCATATCGGAGCGCTGAGTACCAGTCCATTTTTCACAGCCAGAAACCTACTTTCCATTGAGTGGTGCCAAATTTTGAGTTCGCACCGTACGCGAGCATGGAAAAAGAGAGAAAAAGATATCTGTGCATCGACCGGGAATCGAACCCGGGTCACCCGCGTGGCAGGCGAGTATTCTACCACTAGACCACCGATGCGGACATCTTCGTAGGCTCTGGAACTAAAGAGAATCACGCATTGATGTAGAAATCGTGCAAATTGGGGAATGCAAGAAATAGAGGTACTCTGTTTCTTGGCGAATGTGAGAAGCCGATAAAAAATTTCCAGGTTCTGGCGAGGCTCGAACTCGCGACCTTCTGCGTGTAAAGCAGACGTGATAACCGCTACACTACAGAACCTTGACAGCAAAGGTACATCGATCTAAAGCCCGAATTGGACACAGTTATGCAGAACAAAGAAAGTGTGGCATAAATGGTTCGGCTGGGGGTCGAACCCAGGACCTCTCGCGTGTGAGGCGAGCGTGATAACCACTACACTACCGAACCGTCGGCTCAAATGGGTAACAGTCAAGTTTTGCGTGCATGGAAGTCCCCTAGAACGAGATTGACTTGGCGAGACATTTGGTAGGAATAGGTAACCCCAACCCCAACCCTAACCCTTACCCGTAAC
>NW_008706746.1:1230725-1231959 GCF_000327385.1 Lottia gigantea
TGCCGACTTTGTAGTTTGCATGACGTACTTCAAAATGGCTTGTCTGGAGGAGCCGCCCCTTTCCTTCAAGGAAGCGACTGCAGCCTTGATCATATCTACATATTTCGGGTGAGCAGCTGGCACCTTAGGCTTGGCTGAGGTCTTCTTCTTGGGTGATTTGTGAACGGGAGCTACGGCTGCGTCAGTCATCTTGGATTGCTTCTTGCGAACGTCGTTCTTCTTCTGTGTACGAGAGGAAAATGAATAGACTAAACGCGTGTATTGTGTAGACCCATACAAGTAAAGCGCGGACTTGATAGTGAGCACGCCTTAATTTTACCTGGTTTTGACTTGAGATAAATCTTGTGTTTGTAATTTCATGACAAATACGTATTTCAAGGGTCATTTTTGCTAATTTTCCCAAAAATTAGACTTAACCTGGTCAAAGAAACATTTGTCTACTATACCATTCTCATACTGTGAGGAAATTGGCAATATTTGAACTCAAATCACGGTTTTTTAGAGCCCGACTTTTCCTTTTCGTCCGTTTCAGTAGTGAAAAAGACCCAACTTTCACTCCAGTTCCGTAACACAGGGCAGGTAAGTGACTTTGGGAGGGCTAAATAGGTGCAAATATCAGTCCACTAGACTTTTTCATAAGTTTGAGCAATCTCCCACCTTTTGGGACTTTCTTATAAGGAAATCATAGAGGGCATTGGCGCTCAAAATACACCACGGTGAAAATGTATGGTTTAAAGTTCATTAACGTTCTGTATTGAGATTGGCGTGAAAAAGAGTGAATAAAGTGAAAGAAATTAGGAAAAACTGAGAAATGAAGAAAATCGCGTTTTGTCTCTTACCTTTGAACTTGGACACATACATACTTACCATATCANAATCCCATGACAAGTGTACGAAATTTTAACAACACAACACTTTATAAAACATTCTGTCAGGGTTTGAGTAGATCTACTCAAAAATTAAACCCCACCCCACCGTATTGTGATCCCATATTCTCGCCTAGTGTTTCTAAGTAAATTGATTAGACCTGTAGGATAATCCGGTCATTGGCGGTAATCAACATAGACGTTCGGTCGGTGTATTTTGCACATGGCTTCACGGTTAAGTTAGGGCTAGGTTTCATTCATTCATTCATTCATTCATTCATTTTACTCATTCCATACCTCAATATAGGAGAATCAATTATTATAAACGTGGTCAATGGTGTGTTTTTTACACTCAAGGTTTAGACTAG
>NW_008706746.1:1242941-1243761 GCF_000327385.1 Lottia gigantea
TCGATGTCCAAAAAAATACACTCCCAAGCGGGGAATCGAACCCCGGCCGTCGCGGTGAGAGCGCGAAATCCTAACCACTAGACCACTTGGGACATACTTGTACCAAGAAACCACTGCATGAAAATTCGGCAGAACGTGAAAGGCCATATTAAATGGCTCAAAATGGTGTTAATAACGTCCACTGACATGTCAGCAGAGTGGCGCAGTGGAAGCGTGCTGGGCCCATAACCCAGAGGTCCGTGGATCGAAACCACGCTCTGCTATGTCTATTCTTTTTCCCAATTTCCCAATTTTCCTAATTTTTCTATTTTCTCTATTTGCACACGAACAATGACGTCAACAATAGTTAACCATAGTGATGAAGTTTGTGACGTTTGTTTACTTGTTCAGCATGGATACAATCAAAACAGTGGATTTTAGCTGTGTTTTGTGTCTCCTGTTCGCTAAAAAGGGATGGAAATGTGTTAAGGATTAACCCAATGAAGGTAAGAACACATTAAAACTATTATGTCAGAAGTGGGATTCGAACCCACGCCTGGAGAACCAGACTGCGACCTGAACGCAGCGCCTTGGACCGCTCGGCCATCCTGACAACGTCAATCTCCTTACGAGTAAGGACATGGACGGATCAGTAGTTTACCACAGACTAAAAAAAAATGATCGTCCCTGGGTGGGCTTGAACCACCAACCTTTCGGTTAACAGCCGAACGCGCTTTTTTTTTTTTTTCTTGTAAATATTTATTCGACACATATAAGTATACAATATCACTTATTGGAATACAAAATGCTAATATATCACAGTAATATTATTAAAATCAAA
>NW_008706746.1:1245081-1249198 GCF_000327385.1 Lottia gigantea
ATAAAATTATGTTTAGAAGCTCATTTGGAATGGATTTAGTAAAAGATTGAAGTCCAAAAAGGATAAAACATTTAAAATCATGATGAGTAAAACTAAAAGGTAAAATATCAAGCAACATTTGCTGAATAAGGTATGTAAAAATGCTAAGATCAAGGCAGTCGACGAAGAGATGTTCCGTGGTTTCAGGCTCATCATTGCAAACTGGGCACATCTCTCCGTCGACTTTACCTATTCTTCTCAGTTTTACCATGTTCCATATGACATTATGGGCAATTTTAAAGTCTAAGTTGATCATTTTGGGTGTCTTAAAATTCTTAAAAACATTAGCCCAAGTAACAGGCCAATTGACTTCCAAATTCTGCTCCTCCCAATGTTTGACTCCAGTTGGAATTACATCTTTTAATTTTATCAGTGCTTTGTAGCAAAATTTGGAAGTCAATTGGTCATATGGAACATTGTTACCACCAATATTAAAGGAATTTTCACCAGTATGGACTACAAATGAACATGAGTTGATGATGTCGACCCATTTTTGGGGTAATGACTGTTTAATGTGATTAAAAGTCTCGATACCCTACCCTCTCTATGAGCATCATTCAATATTGACAACTGGAATTGAATCTACAACATCAATATAAGGGGGATAATGTAACAATTTCTTAAATTCGCGGTCTTTATAATAATAGTATAGCATCTTGATTTGGTTTTCTAGTAATTTGTTAAAGAGCTGGATAATATCCATAGTTCTAGATGTTTTGGTAAAATAATTTCTGCGTTTTATAATACTTAAGCGAGCAATAGAAAACAATAGGTTCAATAAATTGTTAATTTTACTACAATTTGATAGCTTGTAACTAAGTAGGATCCATGAGTAAAATTGTTGCTCTGTGAATCCATCTGGGAAAAAATCAATAAGGATATCTCTTAGGATGTTAATTAATTGCTGAATGGATGGACAAAAGATGAAAAGATGTTTAACATCTTCTACTGAGTTGGTATTACATAAGGCACACAGAGGGCTGTTCACGATTCCATATTTATGTAGTTTCTGGTTTGTAAATATAATATTATGTGTGATTTTAAAGTCGTTTACAATACACTCATTACTTTTGATTCTCAAAAACACATTTGGCCATACTAATTTGAAGTTCAAATTTGAAAAATTATCTATCCAAAATTCTTCTGATGTGGGAGGCTGGGAAGAATATTGTCTTAAATAATTATAAAAGCTATTAGATTGGCAGTTTTGGACATTGATCTCAGTGTCGTTGAAATAGAAAGTTAGTCTCGTTTGAGGTTCTGGTGGATGACATTCGTTGTTTAGCAGGTCTATCCATTCGAGTGGTATAGAATTGTATATAGTTTGGTATTCTCTTTCGATGACACTGGGATCAATATCTATTTGTTCAATTTCAAACATGTCTTGTACATAATGTAGGGGAAGTAATCCCGGAAGAAACCAATATGTAATATCACATAGTTTTGTTATTTTACAATTAATAAATGACTTAAATACTAATGGCTTATTATTATATAAAATATGGGGGTTGTAGAAAAGAGGTTGGGTAATGACATCGTTATAGGATGAAGGGTTGGGACGGGTTTGGTTGGTTAAAGTATCCCAAGCTATGAGTAGATTCCGATAAAAGGGTGGGAGAGTAATTAATGCACATTTAACTAATTTCATGCTAAATACCTCGGTTGTTAGGTTACAGTTTAAATATGATTTCAAAAAATAACTGGTGGACTTGAGTGGTCTTTCGAGCTGTCAACACGTACTATGTGAACTCTGGGATTTACTCAAGCGTTAAATTGGACTAATAGTATATTTGGAAAAAACCTAACTGTGACTGTTTGATTAACTAGTGAAAATGAATTCTCGCGTTTGTGCTAAAGAACTTATCGTCGATATTGATGTAGTTGATTTAACTAAAATTAACATTGGTGAATTTATTGACGAAATTGAGGATGTGGTTGGAATTGGAAATGTGTACGCCGTGACTAAATGTAGACCCAACATCATACAAGTTGCCTTGAATTCAAAAGAAAATGCCGAGAAACTTTGTAATGGATTATCTGTGAATGATAAAACTTTTGATTGCAATTTTGCATATTCACCATATACCATTGTCTCCTTCATGGATATACCTTCGTATATTGAGGATATTGTTTTGATTAACAAACTCAGGATATTTAATATTGAAATCGAAGGTAAGGTTATAAGACATTATTATGATAAGTATGAAACTATTGAAAATGGTATTCGACACGTCAAATGTATTTTCCCCCCAGACGTCAAATCCCTCCCATGGGCAGTAAATCTAGAGACGATTCATGGATTTAAAAGCTTCCGAGTAATCCACAATAACCAGACTAAAGTGTGCCATAAATGCCTACAGGACAGTCATGTAATAGCTAATTGTCCTAAAATAGAATGCAGAAAGTGCCACCAACTAGGACATATGGCTAATAAATGTACAGTCAAATATTGTGAAATTTGCAAAAAGTTAGATATTAATTGTGTGTGTAGTAACTACTTCGATGATGACATTAACAGTACTTCTAATGAACTTCTGAGTGATAACTCTTTAGCCAATCAAGATATAGAAAGCAAAGTGAACAAAAGCGTGAGCAAACAATCCAATAATTCAAGCTTAAATGAACACAAATCTAAAAAGGTCAAACTAGACGTCACCCCGACAACACAGCAGATGCCACGCGTGACTGAGAAACCTATGAACACTAACGAACAAGCCAAGGAAATCCTAAACCCATCTGAATCGACTAGAATATATGATAATGTTGAAAATATTTCGCCACTTTCGGGAGAATTAACGACTGACTTTTCAATAATCGAACTAAATGAAATGAAAAATGGCAAAGACGAAAATAATATACCCAAAGCCCCTCCCTCGTCGCCACCCACAAACCCCATCTTACCCCCCAGAACCCGACGAACGAAGCTAGTGAAAACCCCCGATTTGAAGAACATTCAAAAGATAGCAATGGAAAGGGAAAATAGATTTCAAATTTTGAGCTAACAAGTGATAACCCCCACCCTTTAAAAGAACCCAACCATGAAGTGTGTCTCCTTTAATGCAAATGGTCTTCGGACTACAAATAAAATAAAAAATCTGTTTGCCGTATTCACGATATTCAATTTTAATATCATATGCCTTCAAGAAACGTTTTGGGACACCGACATTATCACACTGGTCGAAAAACTTTGGCATGGAAAAATTTATTATAATAATTATGATAATCAACGAAGAGGTGTTGCTATACTTATCAGTGAACAGTACAAATCGCGTATAGCGGTAAACTACGTTCAGAAAGACGGTGAAGGTCGGGTGATAAAACTTAACGTAGTATATAATGGACTTAATCTGAATATCTTCTCTGTGTATTCCCCCAACGATTGCCAAACAAGAATCAATTTCCTGGAAGAACTAACAAACTATATCAATCCTAACGAAAACAATGCCATTTTCGGCGATTTTAACGATGTGAGGGATAAGTTTAAAGACAGAGCCAGACACATGACGACTACATCGAAAAGCAGTTACAAATTCAACCAGTTTATAGAAAATAACATTCTGTGTGATCTATTTCGCGAGAAAAACCCCAACAAAAGACATTTCACCAGAATACAAATACGGGACAAAGTAACTAATCTCAGTAGACTGGACTATATCCTAATAAGTGATCGTTTATTAAGATCGTGTCAACACTGTTTTATACAAACGACTAGTTTTTCGGACCATGAATTCGTTGTGTGCTTTTTGTCATTTGAAACTGAGGACAGAGGTCCCGGACTATGGATTCTAAATAACACTCTCTTACAAGATAAAGAATACAATGTCCTAATTAACACTGTGATTACCAATCAACTATGTGACGAACTCTACTACAGTAAACCATTAATATGGTGGGACTCACTGAAAATTCTCATCAAACGTGAAACAATTAAATACGCCCAAAAAAGACGTAAAACTAAGAAAAACGATCTTTGGAACAATATAAATTTATTGCAAAAAGAACATGACAAAGCTGCTCGTGGAGCTAATTTTGACGCTAATCTCATTCTAAGCCTAGAAAATAAGATAGAAACTTATGA
>NW_008706746.1:1249248-1251132 GCF_000327385.1 Lottia gigantea
GGGTAAAAGTAATAAAAGTTTTCCTAGTATATACATGTTAAAAACAGAGCCTTTAAATCTGTTAAAATTATTTTTGAAGAAAATTGTATCATATTTGATGTATTGATCACTATTTTACTAAATTGCCCTAATATGGTTTGAATTATTATTTTGAAATCTTAATGTTACACATTATGCAATATAGAAGAATTTTTGGTACGAAAATATGATTAATTGGGTCTATTCGGAGCATATAATAGCAGAAGTAAGTTTACATTGCCAAATGTACCGGAGGTTAAAATAGAGACTATTAATAATATGAGGTCATTAGGTCAGCCAATCAGCAAATAGGTAAACATGTAGTATGGGGGGGGGTGAAACAAAAGTCACGTGATTTGTGGTGGTTTTTGACCTAAGGTCACTGTGTCAGCCAATCAGATTTCTTTTAGCAAGTAGGTCATTGGGTTAACCAATGAAAATTATATAAACAATAAAAGCTACTATATTTGCTACAATAATAGACTTAAAGGTGTGGGTTTTGTAAACATCTTCCAAAAAAGAGTCTTTTACAAAAGGATCGAAAAGAGAAAAGACTCTATGAAGGTGTTTACATATAACATATTAAAACCAGCAGTAATTAGGCGTTCTAAACAAGATCACCTTAGACAGAAATTTCCATAGATACATGCTATGAAAGTAAGTTAAAAATCTAAATTTATTTTGCCATCCATCTCTATAGTAATTAAACAAGATGGTAGAACAAAATCTTTGATAAAATTGTTCTTAATTAAAGCATAGTATTTACTAATATAAAATAGATTTTCTTTTAAAGTACTTTTAAACAGTTGAATAATATCAATATTCCAATTTGGGTTATCCATTGAGACCATGCGACGTTTGTATAAAGCATAACGTGCTGAAGATAGTATTGCATTACACAAATTGTAATGGCCAAATGGAAGATTCATGTGCAATAGAGTCAGTATGTGGTTTAGTTAGTAATTGTTTAAACCAGGAAGAGAAAGATTTATGTGATAAAGAAATTAATTTAGTAGAATTAACAAATGCTGTTAATAAGATGCCAAATGGTAAAAGCCCAGGATTAGACTCTCTTACCCCCCAGTTTTACATAAAATTTTGGAAACAATTAGGCCCTGTATTACTCAAAATTATTCAAAATATTTATTCAAATAAATCATTGTCCAGAACAATGAGGCAGGGCATGCTTACCCTGATATATAAAAACAAGGGGGATAAGAGAGTCTTAAAAAACTATCGCCCAATATCTTTACTTAATACAGATTATAAAATCATTGCCAAAGTTTTAAGTGCCAGATTACAGAAAGTTGTAGCTTCTGTAGTTTCCTCCGAACAAAGCTGTGGTGTTCCAGGAAGAAACATTTATGACAACATTGCCAGTATCCGGGACATCATCAGCTATGCTGAGGAGGAGAATATAGAAGCTTACATCTTAAAATTAGACGCAGCCCGTGCATTCGATGTTTTGTCGAGAAACTATTTATATTCTATTTTAAAGTATTATGGATTTGGTGAGTTTTTTATTAATTTTATTAAAATTTTATACAATGATAATACATGTAGCACAGTTAAAATTAATGGTCATTTATCTCCCTTTTTCAGAATGTTCACTGGTATCAGACAAGGAGATCCCTTAAGTAGTTTGTTATATATTCTCAGTGCTGAGCCAATGAACATTCTGATAAAGGCATCTCCACTCAAAGGTATTCCATTGAAATATAGTAACCTTACTTCAATTATTTTTCAATATGCTGATGATACTAATTTAACATTAAGTGATATCCATTCTGTAAATACTGTTTTTCATGTTATTGAACCATATTTAAGAGCCTCAGGAGCAAAATCAATATTGATAAATCTGAAATT
>NW_008706746.1:1252143-1253007 GCF_000327385.1 Lottia gigantea
GTTTTTAATTTCATTTTCTATAAGCTCATTAATTAGTTTACAATATTTATCATCATTAAGAAGCATATTATTCAGAATAAAAATGCCTGGGCCTCTATCACAATTACTAAGATCCAATTTACATTTAACAATATTATGATCAGATAATGACGTATCTATAATTTGACAATTAACTGTCTTACAAACCAGGGATCTGTTAATAAGTATGTGATCAATTCTGCTGACTTTTATTTGACCTTGAACATTTGCAATGCGTGTATATGCTCGCTTACATGGGTGCTTATGCCTGAAGATATCGACTAAGTTATGTCTTATGGCAAAGTTGTTCATTGCTAAAGAGCTGGCCCTATTTGTTGTCATACCCTTAGCCCTATCAATATAATGTTCAAAAACCTCATTATAATCACCTGCAACCACATTTTCTCGTGCTGGAGGCCGATGCCTTATCCATTGGGCCACGGAGGCTGTAATTCTCAGTATTTCCAGTGATATTGGTGCCGCAGTCAGGGCCCGTAAAGTGCATACACGGCGAAATGGGATTGAACGGCGCTCTTCTCATGTCCTCGGTAGTATAGTGGTCAGTATCCCCGCCTGTCACGCGGGAGACCGGGGTTCAATTCCCCGCCGGGGAGGATGAGTTTTTTTTTTATTTTTGTTAACTCTACTTTCGGCAGCGCATTTCCTTTAAAATTCATTGGTATTCTTTCTCCCTCCTTTGAACAGGGAAACACGGAGAAAAGAGTATTACACATGAGTTTTGATTGCATGACACAGGGCTTTTGTTTCCCTTCTCGCAGCACCCTGCCCAATCAGGTACGGCGGTGTCCGTGGGGCTGGTGGATGAGGCTGCAATCACGAGTGAGG
>NW_008706746.1:1253057-1253876 GCF_000327385.1 Lottia gigantea
AGGTAGTTATTGATATTTCTATATTAGTTATTGTTCTGCCTTGTTGTTAGTTAAACAAATTATTGTTTAAGGGGCCGGAATGTTACGGCAGAAATATTAGTACAACGCTTGTATTAAGAGTAACGCATTAAACGAAGTAAGCCCTAGAACTGTAAGTTGCACTATGATCAACGTAACGAACCGCCTTATTAACAAACGCCGCCATTGTTTTATATTTCATAGAATTCTATTGATCATTAATTAACGCATATACCCCCTCACAAGTTGTAAGTGTAAAGTAATAATGTTTTAAATACAACGTTTACGAACATATGAATTAACGGCAATATAATTCCTGACATGTCATTTAAGCAATTTCATATTTTAAGACATTTATGCACTAAGCCTCCCCACGTGCATTGAATTCATCATAGTGACTGTTGTGGTAAATCTTTTACTGATATTAAAGAATATGTATTTTTGTCTTTACAGCTAAACCACGTATTTTCACGTCTTTTCACATCGTTTTATATACCCATATTGCTTAACGACATACTGTATAATCATCTAACGCATCAAACGAATTATTTGTGAACTGTGTGTGTGGAATGTGAGGTGTCGTAATAAAACGTAAAAATAGTAACTGAATTGTTTCTCCTTAATTCATGAAAGGAACGAACGTCCCGCCCACAGTGGGTGATGCCTTGCTGCATCAGGGGTTGGGGGTAGGGTATTAACATTTCCGGTTTCGTCTACTTCACTTTGTTTCACATCAGCAGCTTTCATATGAAAGTTTTTTCGGGATACACATCTGGGGGGTGTAGGTGGTGGCCAGGGTGG
>NW_008706746.1:1253926-1259315 GCF_000327385.1 Lottia gigantea
ACTGCTTCGATAAAATCAATCATACTAACATTTTTAATGTCAACATTAGTTACCTTCACTGTGTTCTCTTTGGCGTAGCGTCGTCCCGACGTCGCCATTTTATTAATCCAGAAAGCACCGCCGCTATCCTATGCGGGGTGGAGAATATCACAGAAAAGTTCAAATATCACAGGAAATATATATCACAGGTAAAACAATATCACAGTTATTGGGGCCAAAAGGCCCCTAAAACGCTGTTTATAAACAAATCTACACTATATATAATGTCTCTTTATACACAAAATCTATTTACAAGTCACTACTACTAACCACTAGTAATAAAGTCTCGCTTGGTTGAACTTCAGAGCGAAGGTAAACACGTCCTTACACTGTGAAAGCGGAAGCTAGAAGTCCAGCGCGCTATCCGCTGCGCTACGGAGACAGCCAAGAGTGCTTTTTTTTTTTTTTTTTATCTTTGGAAGATTTATTAACATAATTATAGTGATATACACAATACAGTATTTATAGCAATTAAATACATTGAAATATACTTTTAAAAGATATTACATATTATTATATGTAGGTTATTAAATGAAATATTATTTACAAATTTAAAAACTTGTATTTGTACAATGAAAGATAAAAAGAATCTTTTTTTTTTAAAAAATACTAATATTGTGAAATGTATCTAAATACCAGAGCCTTAGATTTCGAAATCGAAATCAATCTAAAGTTTAGGTGAAGATACTTTCAAAACAAAATCTTTAACATGGAAATATGTAGTGCTCAGATGGAGCATTTTAACTGAGACATGTATATATATCTATATATGTAATTAAAAATCTAAACTAATCGAACCATCTATTTCCAGTAGGATTAGACATGATGGTGACACAAAGTCTTTTATAAAATTTCTTTTTGTTTTTCCATAGAAATACTTAATGAAATATAAACTTTGGCGTAAGTTGTATTTAAATAATTTTATAATATCTACATTGGATCTGGGATTGTTTGTTACAATATGCCTTCTATGAAATATTGTTTTACGGGCTACACTTAAAATTATGTTACATAGCCTAAATGGTTGACCCTTAATTCTTGTCTGTAAGCCTAGACAAATATATAATTGTAATTCATCGTCTGTTACAGTTCTGGATAGAATATCCGACAACAAAAGGTTCAAAAGATGAAGGAGGAGGGAGAGATCTAGACAGGAAAATAACAAATGATTTAGATCCTCTGATTCCTCATTACATATCTGACAGATATCATCATTAATTTTACCAATCATTAATAGTTTAGATCTTGTCCATATAATATTATGCAGGATTTTATAATCGAGGTCAATTTGTTTAGCATCTTTAAGAGATTCATGTGTATTTATGCAGACAATTGGCCAATTAACACTCTTAAAAATAGTATTCCACTTTAAAAAACCAATCGGTTCTGTGCACTTATTCTTAATTAGTATACCATATAAGGTCTTAGATGTGAAATTGTCAAATTTGAGTTCCTCACGATTGATTATACAGCGGGGCTCTGGTGCAGATTTGGCAGTATACTCTTCCGTTTCAATAATATGTACCCAATCGTGAGGGATAGCAGATTTGATAATTTCCAGCAACTTTACAATATAGTCGAGTGTACATTCCGATTCTATAAAATCGTCTACTATAACACCTATAGGTAAAAAGCCTGGGATAACATAATAAATAATGTCATAGATTGTATTAATTCCATATTTACTAAAATATTTACACTTAATTGGTTTGCCTTCATGTCTTATTAATGGATTATCAAACAAGGGCTGTAGTGATACATCATACAAATTATCTAAGGGAGATCGGCTACCGTTCATTAACGAGTCCCAAGAATTGAACATAAGCTGGTAGAAGGGAGGGAACTCTTTTATGATGTTCTTACTAGCAATCACTTTAAGTAGGTCTGTAGCTTTGATCGTAGCATGCTTTAGAGTAAAATAGTTCAATACTGACTTCCATATTGAATAAAACGATGAATCACAAACTTTCTTCAATATTTTCAAACCAAATGCACAGGATTTCATTTTGATGTCTGGTAAGCCTAGACCACCAGTTAACTTGCTATTAATTACACTAGAGTACTTAATTAGAGGTGGCTTATTGTCCCAAATAAAATTAGTAAATAACGTTTGAATCTTATTAGCTATCTCATTCGGTATATACAAAACAGTAAGACAATGATATAATTGTGTAAGTAGAAGAGATTGAATAACAGTAACCTTACCTACAAGAGTTAAATTTCTAAGCTTCCACATGTTAAGAATGCATTGAATTTTGGTAATTTTGGGGTCCCAGTTTAATTCGTTGCACAATGCATCATTATTACCTAAATAAACACCCAGTATCTTAATATTATCAACTTGTTTGAGTGGAACTTCAAGCTTTAAGGTTTCGTTTCGGACTTTTCCCAGAGGAAGGATCTGACTTTTCTCTATATTAACTCTAGCCCCAGAAGCTTTACAATAAGGTTCAATAATCTTAAAAACATTGTTTACTGACTTCAGATTTGAAAAGGTAAAATTAGTATCGTCAGCATATTGAAATATCAAGGATGTAACATTACTAAATTTTATATCGATGCCTTTAAGGGGAGATAATTTAACAAGGTTGTTTAAGGGTTGTGCACACAAAACATACAACATGGAGCTCATTGGGTCACCTTGTCTTATACTGCGTGTTATTGGGAAGAAGGAAGACAAATGACCATTGCACTTGACAGTACTAAAAATACCTGTATATAAAATAATTATCCAAGTTGTAAAATAAGAACCAAATCCAAAACTCTGTAAAATACGAAATAAATATTTATGGGATAAAACATCGTAGGCTTTCCACATGTCTAAGGATAAGAGATAACCTTCAACATCTTCACTTGTTGCATAATCAATAATGTCTCTAATGGAATGAATGTTATCAAAGATACTGCGGCCAGGAACTGCGCATGTCTGTTCAGGCGAGACTAATGAATGTATAACCTTTCCAAGTCTACCAGCAAGGACTCTCGACACCAATTTATAGTCATTTTGGAGGAGAGAAATTGGTCGAAAGTTCTTCAAATCTTTTTTATCTCCCTTTTCTTTATAAATAAGTGTCAGGATGCCCCTGCCCATAGACCTGGAGAGATTACAATTAGAAAATATAACATTAATAACATTTAAAAACAATGGTCCTATTTTGTCCCAAAACCGAAGATAAAACTCAACTGTGATACTATCTAGTCCTGGACTCTTCCCAGTCCTCATACCTACCAAGGTTTCAGAAAGTTCAGACAGGGTAATAGGCCGATCACACTGCTCTCTGTCACTCTCTGTCAACTTGTTATTTATGAGGCTACATAGATGCTGAACATAATTATCATTATCATTTTCTGTAGGGTCTATGGTATATAACTGCTTATAAAATTTAGTACATTGATCAAGTATATCAGATGTTGTATTCAAGATTTCCCCATCACTATTTATCAATTCCTTAATGGAGTTTTTATTCTGTCGATGTTTTTCCAACTTAAGAAAATAGCTTGTGTTTTTGTCCCCCTCAGTGGCATTTATTGCTTTGCTTCTCAGGATTGCTCCCTGACATTTCTCATTTTCGAAATCTTTAAGTTGATTTTCCAGTTCAGTCAGAAGATTAGAACTATGCTTCGGATTATTTGCAACCTTTGTGTACTCTCTTTGTAAGCTATTTTGAATTTTATAGATATTTGCAGATTTCTCTTTGCTAATTTTACGGGAGTAATCCTGAGAAGTTCGCTTAACTTTATGCTTAAAGTTATCCCACCATACAAGTGGATTACTATATAACAATTCATTCTTGCTTTCATTATCAATTAAATTATTTATAATATTAACGTACTTACTATCTTGTAAAAGGGTGTTATTTAAAATATACACTCCTGGTCCTTTATCACAATCATTAAAATCAATACATAATTTCACAATATTATGGTCTGAAAAAGTAGTATGAAATATATTAGAATTTATTACATTACATAACATGGACCTAGAAATTAAAATATGATCTATACGGCTCATCTTAACTTGACCCTGGACAGTGGATTTCCTAGTAAAAAGCCTTTTATCAGGATTTCGGTACCTAAAAATATCGACAAGGCCATGGCTAATGACAAAGTTTTGCAAGGCTAGGGAGCTTTCTCTAACGGTGGTCATTCCTTTACCTCTATCAAGATAGTGACAGAAGACTTCATTGTAGTCCCCACACAAAATGCATTCTCTATCTGGATCAATGAATGTCCCAAGGGTTTGTAAGAAAGCAATTCTCTCGAGAGAGTGATTGGGGGCATAAATGGAAAATAAAGACAAATTCCTATCCTCTATATCCAGGTCCACTTTCAAGATTCTACCTTCATTATCTGAGGAAGTTGATATA
This sequence comes from Lottia gigantea, assembly GCF_000327385.1. NCBI lineage: Eukaryota > Metazoa > Mollusca > Gastropoda > Lottiidae > Lottia > Lottia gigantea. The sequence goes on from NW_008706746.1 coordinate 1,258,333, forward strand.
ATAGACACAGAGTTCAAAACATTCTTCCGGATTAAGATTGCAACACCTCTGGACGGACACACATTGTCATAATTATTTACAATTACTGTACCCTCCCATTTCTTATTAATTGTGTTCAGTAAGTCTGCATCCCAATAAGTCTCTTGTAAGCACACGAAGTTCACATTTAAGTCCAACACTTTCTGAAACACTTTTTCTATCCTATCTATGCTACGTAGTTTATTGCAATTAAAGGTACAGTAATTGAATGTTATGTATATAATGGAGGGTTAAGACACAAGACTCAGTTCCTATTCAATATTTATTAGAGCGCCCACTTATCCTGCTTTCACGTAATTTCACAATCTGTTCAATATTCTCTAGGTTAGGTTTTTTAACAAGTTTATTTCTTCGGGGTTTCACAGTTGTAAAATTTGGAAGGGGTGGAGGGGTTGTTACGGCAGAAATATTAGTACAACGCTTGTATTAAGAGTAACGCATTAAACGAAGTAAGCCCTAGAACTGTAAGTTGCACTATGATCAACGTAACGAACCGCCTTATTAACAAACGCCGCCATTGTTTTATATTTCATAGAATTCTATTGATCATTAATTAACGCATATACCCCCTCACAAGTTGTAAGTGTAAAGTAATAATGTTTTAAATACAACGTTTACGAACATATGAATTAACGGCAATATAATTCCTGACATGTCATTTAAGCAATTTCATATTTTAAGACATTTATGCACTAAGCCTCCCCACGTGCATTGAATTCATCATAGTGACTGTTGTGGTAAATCTTTTATTGATATTAAAGAATATGTATTTTTGTCTTTACAGCTAAACCACGTATTTTCACGTCTTTTCACATCGTTTTATATACCCATATTGCTTAACGACATACTGTATAATCATCTAACGCATCAAACGAATTATTTGTGAACTGTGTGTGTGGAATGTGAGGTGTCGTAATAAAACGTAAAAATAGTAACTGAATTGT
>NW_008706746.1:1259365-1261304 GCF_000327385.1 Lottia gigantea
CTATAAATTCCATGCCGCTATTCGTTTCTTCTAAAAAGTCATCTATGATAGAGTATTCGTCTTTATTAATGTTAAATGATGGGGGGTTAATTTCGGGGGGATTAGTATCGGGGGCATCATGGCGTGTAGACTCTGCGGATGGCAAAACTTCGTTATGGCTCGGTTGTTCTAGATTAATGTTCCCTTCGTCGTCATTGTCCTTCTTTTGTTTTTTCCCCTCTTGATTGTTCTCACTCTTATCAGTGCTTAGGTCTCGTTTATTATTATTCACTATTTCTTCGTCATGTTCCCCTTCGTTAGTGTCAAAAAACTGTTCACATTTACACAAATTTTCTGCCTTTTCACATTTTTCACAAGTAGGGGTGGGGCATTTGAAGGCCATATGTCCGAAAAGTCTGCACTTTGCACATTTGATCTGGGGGCATTCCTTCTTCTCGTGGTCCGGGCTTAAACATTTGTAACAAACTTTAGTCTGGTTGTTATGTAGGATTTTAAAGGATTGTGGCCCCTCTAGAGTCTCAAAGTTCATTGCCCACGGAAGGGATCTCAATGTGGGTGGAAATTTACATTTCACGTGCCGAGTGCCGTCAGCTACATTGGGAAACTTCTTATGAAAGTGTCTTACTACTGGGCCTACAATTTCCACTCCGAATCTTTCCAATTTCCTTACAATAATATCATCTTCAAGGTAGGGGGGTAAATTAAAAAAGGAGACTACTATATAAGGTGAAAAACAAAGTTCGGGTTCATATCCTAAATCGTTCACAGTGAGTCCTTCGCACAACAGATTTGCATTTTCCACACTATCGACCGTTATTTCTATAGTCGAGGGGTACCTGGGTACACACGCAAAACATGACCCCTCCCCGAGTTTCCCTTCTACTGCTTCAATAAATTCATCCAACGTAATAAGTTTCAAATCAGTTACCTTTACTCTCACCGTACTCTCTTTCTTATATCGTCTGTTCTCCATCGTATCCAAAAATCACACCTCCGCTAATCCTATGCGGGGTGGCGAATATTGCACAAAATAGGGGCAAAAGCCCCTAAATACACGATATATACAGTCAACAAATAACAATAACAAAGTCAATATTTACAAAAACAAGTAAAATCCAATAGTACAGTGAACAAGGTTCGATACGCTTGGGTAATTCTCGGAGCACACTAATTAACGTGTTAACACTACGAGATACTAACCAACTATAGTAGAAGTCCAGCGCGCTATCCGCTGCGCTACGGAGACAGCCAAGAGACACTGGAGCTGGGAAAATTCCACCCCAAGTAGACGAAATGCTGCTGAATTAATGAACCTGTAGGCAAGAAACACGACGAATCAGACTGTCCAAACCTTTAAAAATAAAAACAGTAAGGTTCTACCGAGACTCGAACTCGGATCGCTGGATTCAAAGTCCAGAGTGCTAACCATTACACCATAGAACCGTTGTGGCCTGACTACCGTATAGGCCGCATCTTGCAAATCTGGGGGTTTGGGTTAGGGTTAGGGCTCAGCTGTGGGCAGGTAACAAATCTACCAGCCTGGCCATCATATTCCTTGCCACCTTTCCTCACTCATCGGTACATTTTCTTACTTATTTGCTTCTTCTCTTTCTTATTTCTTAAACAGGAGATAGTAAATTAAATTGTTTAGAAAAAGGGCGAGCGGTATTTTCTCCTCCAGAGTAGCAGCAAGTGTGCAGCATTAAGAAAAAAAATTAAGCTTGGAGATGCCGGGTATCGATCCCGGTACCTCTCGCATGCTAAGCGAGCGCTCTACCATTTGAGCTACACCCCCGACAAGATACGTCCTGATGGTAGCGGGATTCATCCTTAAATCGAACCATGCACTGCAATTGTGTTAGACAACTGAAGAATTATATCAAGCACACACAGCATATTTTATATCCTAGTTTTGAAAAATGGTCAAAAAATAAAATAA
>NW_008706746.1:1261354-1262751 GCF_000327385.1 Lottia gigantea
CAGAAATATTAGTACAACGCTTGTATTAAGAGTAACGCATTAAACGAAGTAAGCCCTAGAACTGTAAGTTGCACTATGATCAACGTAACGAACCGCCTTATTAACAAACGCCGCCATTGTTTTATATTTCATAGAATTCTATTGATCATTAATTAACGCATATACCCCCTCACAAGTTGTAAGTGTAAAGTAATAATGTTTTAAATACAACGTTTACGAACATATGAATTAACGGCAATATAATTCCTGACATGTCATTTAAGCAATTTCATATTTTAAGACATTTATGCACTAAGCCTCCCCACGTGCATTGAATTCATCATAGTGACTGTTGTGGTAAATCTTTTATTGATATTAAAGAATATGTATTTTTGTCTTTACAGCTAAACCACGTATTTTCACGTCTTTTCACATCGTTTTATATACCCATATTGCTTAACGACATACTGTATAATCATCTAACGCATCAAACGAATTATTTGTGAACTGTGTGTGTGGAATGTGAGGTGTCGTAATAAAACGTAAAAATAGTAACTGAATTGTTTCTCCTTAATTCATGAAAGGAACGAACGTCCCGCCCACAGTGGGTGATGCCTTGCTGCATCATAAAGTTTAGAACTTGTGTAACCTTTCATTTTTTTTTGGAGAACAAAATAATGCAGTATGACTCATAAATATACCTGGTTTGAAAGCAGTCCCTGGCGAGATGAAGACCAAACCTTCAATTCTCTACCTAAACTTGATTTGGATGTTGATGAAGATCAAATTACTTCTGTGTCGGATAAGACTTCATCAAGTGCGTTATTGGCTCGAGAAAATGCCAATCTAGCTGAACTGTCATTAAGAGCTCAAGCTCTTCAGGCTGAAAACTTATTGTTACACAGAAAAGTGGAAGCACAATCAAACTATGATGCCATGAAATTAAAAACGGAGCTAAATGTAGCTAGGGCTAGAAAAAAGGCTTTAAACGAACAATTATTTGAACAATCTATGCCGGTGTTGTCTCCCAAAATCCAATTCACAGACACTCCCTTAGATTTACCTGAAGATCTAGAATTACCTAGTGTGTATCCAGAGTCTAACGATCAACAGCATTCAGTCCCTCAACCTTTGTCTACTCCAGTAAACGATATTGTTAAACGCCAAATAGAGCTTTCAGAAATGATCTTAGCTCAACAAAGACGAAGTCTCCTTCCCAAAGTGGAAATAACCAAATTTAATGGTGATGTTTCTCAATATAGAACATTTATCAAGGCCTTTGAGAATCGGGTTGAAAAATATGCAGCTGATGATACTGATAAACTATATTTCTTATGTCAATACACAACTGGTGATCCACATGAAGTAATCAAGAGCTGTTTACACATGGAACCGACTGTTGGTTTTCTCAAGGCAAT
>NW_008706746.1:1262801-1264099 GCF_000327385.1 Lottia gigantea
ATCGCTGGATTCAGAGTCCAGAGTGCTGACCATTACACCATAGAACCGTCAATTCTGACGATAAATGTTGATCCTTTGCCGAATATATCGACCAAGTATGGCTTTCAGGTTTTCTTTAGACTATTTATAACTCTGAAAAGATTTCATCGACCATCGGCAATGGCCCCTTAGCTCAGTCGGTTAGAGCGCCGTGCTAATAACGCGGATGTCATGGGTTCGAGCCCCATAGGAGCCAGAGATCTGTTTTGTTTTACCTACGAAGAAAACATTGGGGTATCTAAGTAGTTATGTGCACAGCAGTTTTAGATGAAATTATACTAAAAATATTACAGAGATATTCTCTGAATTTCATCTCCGGCGGGATTCGAACCCGCGACCTCTGGATTAGAAGTCCAGCGCGCTATCCGCTGCGCTACGGAGACAGCCAAGAGACACTGGAGCTGGGAAAATTCCACCCCAAGTAGACGAAATGCTGCTGAATTAATGAACCTGTAGGCAAGAAACACGACGAATCAGACTGTCCAAACCTTTAAAAATAAAAACAGTAAGGTTCTACCGAGACTCGAACTCGGATCGCTGGATTCAAAGTCCAGAGTGCTAACCATTACACCATAGAACCGTTGTGGCCTGACTACCGTATAGGCCGCATCTTGCAAATCTAGGGGGTTTGGGTTAGGGTTAGGGCTCAGCTGTGGGCAGGTAACAAATCTTGAAGGGATATTCCTATGATCCTTACATTTTCGATTTTGTCCGTAAGGGTCATATTTAAAGAATATCTCTGTATTATAGCCTACCTTTTTTAACTGTATATAGACCTATTCTTTTAACAGACCGTTATACCCGCTTTGATAGTACGCCACGTGCTTTCACCTGCCGTAATGTCAAAGCGTGAATAACGATCTATATACTTTTTTATCCAGTCCTTTTCACACAATATAGTCGTGTAGACTTTTAATTTTACCTTTTATTACTGCACAGCAGTTTTAGATGAAATTATACTAAAAATATTACAGAGATATTCTCTGAATTTCATCTCCGGCGGGATTCGAACCCGCGACCTCTGGATTAGAAGTCCAGCGCGCTATCCGCTGCGCTACGGAGACAGCCAAGAGACACTGGAGCTGGGAAAATTCCACCCCAAGTAGACGAAATGCTGCTGAATTAATGAACCTGTAGGCAAGAAACACGACGAATCAGACTGTCCAAACCTTTAAAAATAAAAACAGTAAGGTTCTACCGAGACTCGAACTCGGATCGCTGGATTCAAAGTCCAGAGTGCTTTTTTTTTTTTTTTTCTT
>NW_008706746.1:1264149-1264640 GCF_000327385.1 Lottia gigantea
TTCTCCTCCAGAGTAGCAGCAAGTGTGCAGCATTAAGAAAAAAAATTAAGCTTGGAGATGCCGGGTATCGATCCCGGTACCTCTCGCATGCTAAGCGAGCGCTCTACCATTTGAGCTACACCCCCGACAAGATACGTCCTGATGGTAGCGGGATTCATCCTTAAATCGAACCATGCACTGCAATTGTGTTAGACAACTGAAGAATTATATCAAGCACACACAGCATATTTTATATCCTAGTTTTGAAAAATGGTCAAAAAATAAAATAATCCGAGGTTTCGACGAGGCTCGAACTCGTGACCTTCTGCGTGTTAAGCAGACGTGATTTTTTTTTTTTTTTTTTATCTTTTATTAATAAAATAACAACTACATACACTAAAATCCAGAATGTACAATTAAAAGATAATTATGTAAGTATTTATAAGAAATTAGCTCGATATAGAAGGCCTTTAAATACGAAATCGAAAAGTAAGGCCCAATTCAAGTTTGGT
>NW_008706746.1:1264690-1265697 GCF_000327385.1 Lottia gigantea
CTTAGACAGAAATTTCCATAGATACATGCTATGAAAGTAAGTTAAAAATCTAAATTTATTTTGCCATCCATCTCTATAGTAATTAAACAAGATGGTAGAACAAAATCTTTGATAAAATTGTTCTTAATTAAAGCATAGTATTTACTAATATAAAATAGATTTTCTTTTAAAGTACTTTTAAACAGTTGAATAATATCAATATTACAATTTGGGTTATCCATTGAGACCATGCGACGTTTGTATAAAGCATAACGTGCTGAAGATAGTATTGCATTACACAAATTGTAATATTGAGATTTATTACGTGTTTGAAAACCAAAAATCATGTAAATTTCTAAAACAGAATCTGAAATATTACTTGAAAGAATATCATTTAAAATCATTTCAATTAATCTGAGTAACAGTTTGCAATCAAAGCATGAAAAATACATATGAGTGATATCTTCAGGTTCTTCTAAACATACTGGACACAAATTGTCATATACTTTACCAATTTTATGTAATTTAAGCTTTGTCCAAAGAATATTATGTACAATTTTATAGTCTAAATCCTTAATTTTGGGAGTTTTGAAACTATCTGCAACATTTTTCCATGTAATGTCCCAATTAACATCATAATTAAATCTATCCCAATATAACATACATTTAGGTTCTATACAAAATAAACTTAAAAACATGGAGTAAATACATTTGCTATTGAATTGATCAATTGAAATTTTAATGTCATTAATACTGAAATATTTATCCGTCGTTTTGCCACTATACTGCTGGGTATTAATGATTTTACACCAATCATTGGGGATTGAGAGTTTTATGATATTGAAACACTTAATAACATTATCAATATTAACGTCTGGTTGAAATTCTTGGCACATATCAATAATAGAGTGTGCTTTTAAAAATCCTGGGATAACATAGTATATCACATCTTCAATTTTTACAATATTACAATTTTCAAAAGTATCATTTGATAACATTTTATCATTATATCTGACAAGTGTATTGTG
>NW_008706746.1:1266475-1267759 GCF_000327385.1 Lottia gigantea
AATTCTGACGATAATGTTGATCCTTTGCCGAATATATCGACCAAGTATGGCTTTCAGGTTTTCTTTAGACTATTTATAACTCTGAAAAGATTTCATCGACCATCGGCAATGGCCCCTTAGCTCAGTCGGTTAGAGCGCCGTGCTAATAACGCGGATGTCATGGGTTCGAGCCCCATAGGAGCCAGAGATCTGTTTTGTTTTACCTACGAAGAAAACATTGGGGTATCTAAGTAGTTATGTGCACAGCAGTTTTAGATGAAATTATACTAAAAATATTACAGAGATATTCTCTGAATTTCATCTCCGGCGGGATTCGAACCCGCGACCTCTGGATTAGAAGTCCAGCGCGCTATCCGCTGCGCTACGGAGACAGCCAAGAGACACTGGAGCTGGGAAAATTCCACCCCAAGTAGACGAAATGCTGCTGAATTAATGAACCTGTAGGCAAGAAACACGACGAATCAGACTGTCCAAACCTTTAAAAATAAAAACAGTAAGGTTCTACCGAGACTCGAACTCGGATCGCTGGATTCAAAGTCCAGAGTGCTAACCATTACACCATAGAACCGTTGTGGCCTGACTACCGTATAGGCCGCATCTTGCAAATCTGGGGGTTTGGGTTAGGGTTAGGGCTCAGCTGTGGGCAGGTAACAAATCTACCAGCCTGGGCATCATATTCCTTGCCACCTTTCCTCACTCATCGGTACATTTTCTTACTTATTTGCTTCTTCTCTTTCTTATTTCTTAAACAGGAGATAGTAAATTAAATTGTTTAGAAAAAGGGCGAGCGGTATTTTCTCCTCCAGAGTAGCAGCAAGTGTGCAGCATTAAGAAAAAAAATTAAGCTTGGAGATGCCGGGTATCGATCCCGGTACCTCTCGCATGCTAAGCGAGCGCTCTACCATTTGAGCTACACCCCCGACAAGATACGTCCTGATGGTAGCGGGATTCATCCTTAAATCGAACCATGCACTGCAATTGTGTTAGACAACTGAAGAATTATATCAAGCACACACAGCATATTTTATATCCTAGTTTTGAAAAATGGTCAAAAAATAAAATAATCCGAGGTTTCGACGAGGCTCGAACTCGTGACCTTCTGCGTGTTAAGCAGACGTGATAACCACTACACCACGAAACCAGGTTACTCCAATTCGTTAAAATGTTTGCTTGTCAGCACTCTGAGAGTTGTAGGGCACAGAAATTTTCAAAAAAGTTTGATTACGACAGGAAAAATAACATCGCCCATCGTGGGGCTCGAACCCACGACCCCGAGATTAAGAG
>NW_008706746.1:1267916-1269733 GCF_000327385.1 Lottia gigantea
TAAGATGGGGTTTGTGGCTGGCGACGAGGGAGGGGCTTTGGGTATATTATTTTCGTCTTTGCCATTTTTCATTTCATTTAGTTCGATTATTGAAAAGTCAGTCGTTAATTCTCCCGAAAGTGGCGAAATATTTTCAACATTATCATATATTCTAGTCGATTCAGATGGGTTTAGGATTTCCTTGGCTTGTTCGTTAGTGTTCATAGGTTTCTCAGTCACGCGTGGCATCTGCTGTGTTGTCGGGGTGACGTCTAGTTTGACCTTTTTAGATTTGTGTTCATTTAAGCTTGAATTATTGGATTGTTTGCTCACGCTTTTGTTCACTTTGCTTTCTATATCTTGATTGGCTAAAGAGTTATCACTCAGAAGTTCATTAGAAGTACTGTTAATGTCATCATCGAAGTAGTTACTACACACACAATTAATATCTAACTTTTTGCAAATTTCACAATATTTGACTGTACATTTATTAGCCATATGTCCTAGTTGGTGGCACTTTCTGCATTCTATTTTAGGACAATTAGCTATTACATGACTGTCCTGTAGGCATTTATGGCACACTTTAGTCTGGTTATTGTGGATTACTCGGAAGCTTTTAAATCCATGAATCGTCTCTAGATTTACTGCCCATGGGAGGGATTTGACGTCTGGGGGGAAAATACATTTGACGTGTCGAATACCATTTTCAATAGTTTCATACTTATCATAATAATGTCTTATAACCTTACCTTCGATTTCAATATTAAATATCCTGAGTTTGTTAATCAAAACAATATCCTCAATATACGAAGGTATATCCATGAAGGAGACAATGGTATATGGTGAATATGCAAAATTGCAATCAAAAGTTTTATCATTCACAGATAATCCATTACAAAGTTTCTCGGCATTTTCTTTTGAATTCAAGGCAACTTGTATGATGTTGGGTCTACATTTAGTCACGGCGTACACATTTCCAATTCCAACCACATCCTCAATTTCGTCAATAAATTCACCAATGTTAATTTTAGTTAAATCAACTACATCAATATCGACGATAAGTTCTTTAGCACAAACGCGAGAATTCATTTTCACTAGTTAATCAAACAGTCACAGTTAGGTTTTTTCCAAATATACTATTAGTCCAATTTAACGCTTGAGTAAATCCCAGAGTTCACATAGTACGTGTTGACAGCTCGAAAGACCACTCAAGTCCCCCAAAGCCAGGAATCCTAACCGCTAGACCATATCGGAGCGCTGAGTACCAGTCCATTTTTCACAGCCAGAAACCTACTTTCCATTGAGTGGTGCCAATTTTGAGTTCGCACCGTACGCGAGCATGGAAAAAGAGAGAAAAAGATATCTGTGCATCGACCGGGAATCGAACCCGGGTCACCCGCGTGGCAGGCGAGTATTCTACCACTAGACCACCGATGCGGACATCTTCGTAGGCTCTGGAACTCAAGAGAATCACGCATTGATGTAGAAATCGTGCAAATTGGGGAATGCAAGAAATAGAGGTACTCTGTTTCTTGGCGAATGTGAGAAGCCGATAAAAAATTTCCAGGTTCTGGCGAGGCTCGAACTCGCGACCTTCTGCGTGTAAAGCAGACGTGATAACCGCTACACTACAGAACCTTGACAGCAAAGGTACATCGATCTAAAGCCCGAATTGGACACAGTTATGCAGAAAAAAGAAAGTGTGGCATAAATGGTTCGGCTGGGGGTCGAACCCAGGACCTCTCGCGTGTGAGGCGAGCGTGATAACCACTACACTACCGAACCGTCGGCTCAAATGGGTAACAGTCAAGTTTTGCGTGCATGGAAGTCCCCTAGAC
>NW_008706746.1:1269783-1270660 GCF_000327385.1 Lottia gigantea
GTATTCTTTCTCCCTCCTTTGACAGGGAAACACGGAGAAAAGAGTATTACACATGAGTTTTGATTGCATGACACAGGGCTTTTGTTTCCCTTCTCGCAGCACCCTGCCCAATCAGGTACGGCGGTGTCCGTGGGGCTGGTGGATGAGGCTGCAATCACGAGTGAGGCTTCGAAGTGGTAGGTCGAGTTGCTGAGCCAAATTGGAGAGGAAGGCGACAAGAGTTTGGAGAGAAAAAGAAAAACAACGTGGTGAACGGGGGAAAAAACATATGTTCCGATACCGGGAGTCGAACCCGGGCCGCCTGGGTGAAAGCCAGGAATCCTAACCGCTAGACCATATCGGAGCGCTGAGTATCAGTCCATTTTTCACAGCCAGAAACCTACTTTCCATTGAGTGGTGCCAAATTTTGAGTTCGCACCGTACGCGAGCATGGAAAAAGAGAGAAAAAGATATCTGTGCATCGACCGGGAATCGAACCCGGGTCACCCGCGTGGCAGGCGAGTATTCTACCACTAGACCACCGATGCGGACATCTTCGTAGGCTCTGGAACTAAAGAGAATCACGCATTGATGTAGAAATCGTGCAAATTGGGGAATGCAAGAAATAGAGGTACTCTGTTTCTTAGCGAATGTGAGAAGCCGATAAAAAATTTCCAGGTTCTGGCGAGGCTCGAACTCGCGACCTTCTGCGTGTAAAGCAGACGTGATAACCGCTACACTACAGAACCTTGACAGCAAAGGTACATCGATCTAAAGCCCGAATTGGACACAGTTATGCAGAAAAAAGAAAGTGTGGCATAAATGGTTCGGCTGGGGGTCGAACCCAGGACCTCTCGCGTGTGAGGCGAGCGTGATAACCACTACACTACCGAACCGT
>NW_008706746.1:1270710-1272346 GCF_000327385.1 Lottia gigantea
GGGGTTTGGGTTAGGGTTAGGGCTCANCTGTGGGCAGGTAACAAATCTACCAGCCTGGCCATCATATTCCTGGCCACCTTTCCTCACTCATCGGTACATTTTCTTACTTATTTGCTTCTTCTCTTTCTTATTTCTTAAACAGGAGATAGTAAATTAAATTGTTTAGAAAAAGGGCGAGCGGTATTTTCTCCTCCAGAGTAGCAGCAAGTGTGCAGCATTAAGAAAAAAAATTAAGCTTGGAGATGCCGGGTATCGATCCCGGTACCTCTCGCATGCTAAGCGAGCGCTCTACCATTTGAGCTACACCCCCGACAAGATACGTCCTGATGGTAGCGGGATTCATCCTTAAATCGAACCATGCACTGCAATTGTGTTAGACAACTGAAGAATTATATCAAGCACACACAGCATATTTTATATCCTAGTTTTGAAAAATGGTCAAAAAATAAAATAATCCGAGGTTTCGACGAGGCTCGAACTCGTGACCTTCTGCGTGTTAAGCAGACGTGATAACCACTACACCACGAAACCAGGTTACTCCAATTCGTTAAAATGTTTGCTTGTCAGCACTCTGAGAGTTGTAGGGCACAGAAATTTTCAAAAAAGTTTGATTACGACAGGAAAAATAACATCGCCCAACGTGGGGCTCGAACCCACGACCCCGAGATTAAGAGTCTCGTGCTTTTTTTTTTTTTTTTTTTTTTTTTTTTTATTCAAATATATATACAAATACATACATACAGTTATAACCAATAATAGTCAAGGAATGATTGAAATATATACATTTGAGGCTCAATATTTACAAAATTAAAGGTATAAAAGATTATTTTTAAGGTTTTTAAGGTTTTAGTAGGGAAAAGAAGTATAGTACAAAAGGATAAAAGGTATAAAATTTATTTATAAACAGGTTAAAAGCAGAGCCTCTTTTTTCACATATATTTGTATTATATAAAATATAGTACAAAAAATATGCAATAGTAAAATAATGTATTTGAGGTAGGCTGAATTTGAAATAGGTTAGATGAGATAAGCTAGAATGCAGATTTACACACTTAAAATCAAAATTATTCTTGAAAACCATTAAATATGGCATTATTAATTATATTGAAAGAAATATTTCGGCAAAGTAAGTTTGAAATCAGTCTTTTGTGTATTGAAAATTGTCCTAAAAAGAAGCAGAAGAGCCAAAATGGTCGAAAAGACCTGATATAAAAGGCTACAGTAAAGTATTGACATAGCAAGATGATCACGTGATTTGTTTAGACAATAGGCGTGGCTATAGCGGTATTACTGCTGAGAAAGTGGAGTATGCCAGATCACGTGGTTGTAAGAGCCGTTTGTTTACAGTTGTGTAGTCAATGGGGTCACGTGATGAAAACATAGACAATCCAAATAAGGTTATTACTACTACACTGTTATTCTCAAGATCTAGGTCAGGTGAAAATCGTCTGCTAGCTGGCTATAGAGCAAGGCAGGTACATGGGGTGTATAAGATTATATAGACAAGCTTACAGGAGTACAATACTTAGTAGCTGTGATAAAATAGATTATATTATATTAACTATGTTATTCAGACTGATTTTAAACAAAATTGAATTTTTGAAAATTACATTATGAAATTTTTAGACTATCACAT
>NW_008706746.1:1272396-1273334 GCF_000327385.1 Lottia gigantea
TATTATGTATTATGCGAAGATTAACTCAATATTTTACAATCCTTATAGGAGTCTACTACGTTTTTACACGTAACTGACCAGTTTAGTTCCTTTTTTAAATTGTGTTCCCAGTATAAAAAGCCTGTAGGTTTAACTGCCTTGCGTTCTAGTAACACTTTATATAAGAACTTAGTTGTGAAATTATCGAATCCAATCTTCTCATCATCGAGTAGAAGATAGGGCTTAGGAGCATCTTTGTTGGAGTATGTCTCTGATTCAATTATGATTTTCCACTCAGTTGGGATAGAGGATTTGATAATTTCAAACATTTTCTCTACATAATCTGGGTTTGGCTCACACTCTACACAATCCTCTAATAATGAACTTAAAGGAAGGAAACTTGAAATGCCATAATAATAAATAATATCATAAATAGTATTAATACCACATTTAGAGAATAAATCACATTTGAGAACTTTGTTATTTCTAACAATAAAAGGATTATTAAACAAGGGTTGTATAGACATTTCATATAAATTTTGTGGAGCAGGCCTTTTAAATTGAGTAATCACATCCCAACCATTAAACATTACCTGATAGAAGGGAGGTAACTTACGTATAAACGATTTACTGAAATACAATTTAAAGATGTCTGTAGCATTTGAATTCCCATGTTCGGTAACAAAATAATTAATCACTGACTTCCATATATGACACTGGCTAGGATCTAATAACTTTTTCAACCATTTTAAGGCAAATGCATACGATTTGGACTGAATATCAGGAAAACCTAAACCACCATTAAATTTATGGTTAATTACACTTTTATATTGGATTGAGGGAGGTTTATTGTTCCACAGGAATTCGAGCATTAATTTACTTAATGTTTTGTTTACATCATCAGGCATGTGAATAACAGACAAATTATGATAAAGCTGGGTTAATAATAGAGCTTGGAT
>NW_008706746.1:1273716-1275397 GCF_000327385.1 Lottia gigantea
TAGAGTATCATAGAAGGATTTAGATTTACTATTAATGATATTAACCTCGGTGTCATTGATCAGCAAGTACAAATTCTTGTTACTTTCATAGGTGTGGCTTTGGGTATTTACTACCTCTATCCATTCTTTTGGAATGGAGTTTAGAATAATATTATATTGACGTTCAATGGCATTGGGGTTAAAATCCATTCCTTCACTTTCAAAATTGTCTAAAATATGATGAAATGGTAAGAAACCAGGAATAACTTCATATATTATATCTAATATTTTGGTAATTTTACAATCAATAAACATATGAAAACTTAAATGGCTGTCATTATAGGTAATAAGGGGATTATAAAATAAGGGTTGATGTATGATGTCATCTATAGTGGTCGGATTGACACGATTTTTACTATTAATTTCATCCCATGCAATCAATAGGTTCTTTTGAAAGGTGGGAAAATGAGAAAAAGCTTGCTTGATGGTTTTCATATGGAAAACTTCAACGTCTAAGGAGCATTTAAAATATGTACCTAGATAAAAACTTAAAATGGATTTCCAGGTATGGCAATATGATTTCGGGTCTAAATAGCATTTGATCCAGTGGATTCGAAAAGATTGTTGTCTCAATATAATGTTTGGAATATTAAGACCGCCTTCTTTATGAGAATTAATTAGGGTAGTAGCTTTAATGAGAGGTGGTTTGCCATACCATAGAAATTTGCTGATAGCCGAATTTATTTCTGATACAGCAGAGTAAGGGATATCAAATACTCTCAATATGTACCACAATTTTGACATACATAAAGTATTTATTATGACTGATTTACCAATTAGAGAGAGATTTCTCTGTGTCCACATATTAAGAGTATTTTTGATAGCCCTCACTCTGCTGTCCCAGTTGTATTTAAAGCATAATTCTAGATCAGTGCCTAGGAAAACACCTAGAATTTCAATGCAGGCATGACTAACAGAAATTGGTATAGGACAATTTAGTAGATTATGGTCATTTGAGTTAATGGGTAGCAGCTCGGATTTTTCTTCATTGAATTTTGCCCCGGATGCTTTACAGTAGGGAATTAAATTGGTGAAAACATTGACAACAGAATTGAGGTCTGATAAAGTGACAGTGCAGTCATCAGCATGTTGGTATATTAATGAGGGAGTAGGTCTATTTGGTATAGGGATTCCATGTATATTATTGGCTGATGTAAGTAGATTATGAACTGGTTGAGCAGTAAGTACATATAATAGTGCGCTTAGTGGACATCCTTGACGGGTGCCGCGTTCCACAGGGAAATATAGGGATAGGTGGCCATTTACTTTCACACAACTTAATACATTAAAATAAAATAATTTAATATGTGAAATAAAATTTTGGCCAAAACCATAAGACTGTAGAATTTGAAATAAATAAGAAAACCTTAAACTATCGAAAGCTTTTTGGGCGTCTATTTTTAAAATATAAGCAGTGATATTGTTGGAATGAGTGTAACTAATGAGATCTCTTATAGAAGATATATTGTTAGCAATATCTCTGCCTGGCACACAAGATTGCTCAGGGGAGATAATGCTAGCAATACATGTTCTGAGGCGAAGAGCAAAAATCCTTGTATAAATCTTGTAGTCAACATTAAGAAGTGTTATGCGGCGATAATATTTCAAATTTCTTTTGTCTCATTTATTTTTGTAGAAAAGA
>NW_008706746.1:1275447-1278937 GCF_000327385.1 Lottia gigantea
CTTCGTATTATATTTATAATCTTCAATAAATAGGACCTAGTTTTTCCCATACTTAACAAAAAATTCTACAGTAAGCCCGTCTATACCCGGACTTTTACCTTTCCTCATAGACAGAAGAGAGTCGGTGAGTTCTTTGAGAGTAATCGGTGCATCACACATGTCTCTTTCACTTTCCGTCACTCTTTTGTCTATGAGGTTACACATATCCTGAACATGGGATGTATCAACATTTTGATTGGCGTACAGACATGAATAAAAATCAGCACAATGATTTAAAATAGAGGAAGAATCGCTAAAAACATTACCGTTACCATCTACAATTTCATTTATACAATTTTTATTTTGGCGAAATTTCTCTAAATTTAAAAAGAACTTGGTGTTTTTGTCACCCTCTGTTGCAAATGTAGTCTTACTACGGAGAATAGCTCCCTTACATGCCTCTAATTCAAATTGCTCAAGTTCGTTTTCTAGTTCATATAGGTTACTAAAGTCATATGAAGGATTAACAGCCAACTTTTCATATTCTCTTTGTAATCTGTTTTGTATTCCGAAAATCCTAGCATTCTTAGCCTTAGCCACTTTGCGAGAGTAGATTTGGGATGTTGATTTGGCCCTATATTTGAGATTATCCCACCATAATAGTGGATTTGAAGTGTACATTTCGTTTTTAATTTCATTTTCTATAAGCTCATTAATTAGTTTACAATATTTATCATCATTAAGAAGCATATTATTCAGAATAAAAATGCCTGGGCCTCTATCACAATTACTAAGATCCAATTTACATTTAACAATATTATGATCAGATAATGACGTATCTATAATTTGACAATTAACTGTCTTACAAACCAGGGATCTGTTAATAAGTATATGATCAATTCTGCTGACTTTTATTTGACCTTGAACATTTGCAATGCGTGTATATGCTCGCTTACATGGGTGCTTATGCCTGAAGATATCGACTAAGTTATGTCTTATGGCAAAGTTGTTCAGTGCTAAAGAGCTGGCCCTATTTGTTGTCATACCCTTAGCCCTATCAATATAATGTTCAAAAACCTCATTATAATCACCTGCAACCACATTTTCTCGTGCTGGATCTATGTATTTATCAATGTCACTAAAAAACTTAATTCTTTCAGTTGCATTATTAGGGGCATACACTGACAGTATTGAAAATTTACGTTCATGGCAAACAAAGTCAACTCTAACTATTCGTCCATCGTCATCCTTACATGTTGATTCGATGGTTATAGATTTATATACATCGTTTCGAATCAATATCGCCACACCACGACACACATTGGCCTCCGTATAGTTACTTACGATAACACAACCTTCCCACTTTCGATTTATTAGGCTAACCGTATCTTGGTCCCAGTAGGTTTCCTGCAGACACACAATTTCTACTTTTAATGACTCAACTTTCTGGAGCACCGCACCAATTTTATCTTCACTTCGAAGTTTATTGACATTAAAAGTACAGAAAGTGAATGCTAATGTGGAAGGGTGGGGGGAGGGCCTCACATTATCGATTTGGCACCACTCTGTTATCTCTATCACTCACTAACTTCTGTATCGTTTTAATATCTGGATTTGTAACTAGTCTTTATCTTCTGGGTCGGGGTTTAAGGGAAGGGGGAGGGGTATTTGTATTGACTTCACATTCTGTGTTAAGTGGGATTTCGTCTGCTTTAATTATTGAGAAGTCATCAGGTATATCATTGGTGGACTCAGTATCATAAACTCTGGTCGATTCACTCGGATTAGCGCACTCACGTTCATTAGCGTGTGTGGTGAGATCGTTCACTTGTTGCATGGGTTCACTGATTGGAGTTATTGAAAGTTTTACCTTCTTTGAAACCTGCTCAGACACTGAACTCTTACTCACATCACTAGAAGTCACGTTTACCATATTTTCTTTTGTTGCGACATCGCTATTATCACTCAACTGTCCACTAAGTTCATTCACTTCACTGTCAATGTCATCTTCGAAATAATTATTGCATATACAATCAATATCGAGTTTTTTACACACATCACAAAATTTAACATTGCATTTGTTTCCCATGTGACCAAAATCATGACATTTTCGACATCTAATTTTGGGACATTTTGCAATTAGATGATCGTCTGAGTAGCACTTATGACACACATTTTTTTGATTATTATGTAGGACTCTGAAGCTCTTCATTCCATGTACAGTCTCCAGATTAACAGCCCATGGGAGTGACTTGACCTCAGGGGGAAATATACATTTCACATGCCTTATGCCATTCTCAATTCGCTCATATGCATCAAAATAATGTCTTACAACACTTCCCTCTATATCTATTTTGAACATTTTTAACTTATTTATCAAAATAGCGTCTTCAATGTATGAAGGAATGTCCAGAAATGAAACAATTGTGTAGGGTGAATATGGCATCTTTATAACATACTCTACATCGCTAACTCGAATACCGCCACAAAGTTTTTCAGCATTCTCTTTACTATTAACAGCTACTTGAATAATATTAGGCCTGCATTTAGTCACTGCATATACATTTCCTACACCAATTAAGTTTTCTATTTCGTCTATAAACGCATTTAATTTAATGTTTCTTAACTCACCCACAACGATGTCCACAACCAATTCCTTTGAATATACCCTTTCACTCATTTTACATCCACAATAAAGGAGAATCCTTTCCACAGGTCGAAAATACAATCCAAGTTATACAGGTGAAGTTGAAGACCGATCACTTGTAACAATTTCTCACTTGACTGAACGCCGGAGCTCACATGATAGGTGATTACAGTACGACGACCGAAGCGAGAATCATGAAGTCCAGAGTGCTAACCATTACACCATAGAACCGTTGTGGCCTGACTACCGTATAGGCCGCATCTTGCAAATCTGGGGGTTTGGGTTAGGGTTAGGGCTCAGCTGTGGGCAGGTAACAAATCTACCAGCCTGGCCATCATATTCCTTGCCACCTTTCCTCACTCATCGGTACATTTTCTTACTTATTTGCTTCTTCTCTTTCTTATTTCTTAAACAGGAGATAGTAAATTAAATTGTTTAGAAAAAGGGCGAGCGGTATTTTCTCCTCCAGAGTAGCAGCAAGTGTGCAGCATTAAGAAAAAAAATTAAGCTTGGAGATGCCGGGTATCGATCCCGGTACCTCTCGCATGCTAAGCGAGCGCTCTACCATTTGAGCTACACCCCCGACAAGATACGTCCTGATGGTAGCGGGATTCATCCTTAAATCGAACCATGCACTGCAATTGTGTTAGACAACTGAAGAATTATATCAAGCACACACAGCATATTTTATATCCTAGTTTTGAAAAATGGTCAAAAAATAAAATAATCCGAGGTTTCGACGAGGCTCGAACTCGTGACCTTCTGCGTGTTAAGCAGACGTGATAACCACTACACCACGAAACCAGGTACTCCAATTCGTTAAATGTTTGCTTGTCACACTCTGAGAGTTTAGGCACAGAATTT
>NW_008706746.1:1284178-1316215 GCF_000327385.1 Lottia gigantea
ATTCCTAGCATCTTGTTCTTTATTCACAAAGTCGCACTTGCATGCATATCGTCTGCAATCTGCGCACCTATCTGCTGTGCAGTCTGAAGCTATGTGGCCATAATTTCGACATTTACGGCATTCAACTTCTGGGCATTGTGCGAATCGGTGGTCATCTTGGAGACAAATTGAACAAACCTTCTTCTGATTGTTGTGCATGACTCTAAAACTGCGGGAACCTTCCACCGTTTCGAAATTCATCGCCCATGGTAAAGACTTGATGGTAGGAGGGAATCTACATTTCACATACCTTGTCCCGTCTGTGCAGCTCTTGTTGTTTCGGTAGAATTTGCGTCTAATAGGACCACATACTTCAACAAAATTTTCCAACTTGTCAATTATAACCTGTTCTTCTATAAACGTTGGTAGGTTTAGAATGGATACCACTAAATACTTCGAGTACAGAATCTCTCCACATATGAATTTCTTGTCTACTTCTACTCCATCACAAATAATCGTTGCATTTTCAGCTGAGTCTACGGTAACTTCGATACAATCCGGATATCTAGGAACACATCCATAGCAATTTCCAAGTCCAATCCTCTCTTCGACTGCATCTATAAGTTTATCAACGTTAAATTCTTTCAAATTATTCACTCTATAAATAATAGTATTTTCCGGGTTATAAGTCCTCACTTTAGTTTTCATAGTATCATAAGCATCTATTTCCATCTTTAAGGTTAGGTATTCCACACAGGGAAGGCGAAGGGGTATATCCTCAGTCACCAGGGCCGAAGCCCCCACTTAAAATCCTTATAATATCCGACAAATTACACTTGAAAATCCATAATTTCCCTCTCAAACAAAGAAAATCAATGATTCGCTTGGTTGCACCCCGGAGCTCAGTAAAACACGTCTTCACTCATCGGGTGATTACTAAGCTCTAACCCCTGAGCTACGGCGCCTTGATGAATGCCACCTGAACGCTCGTCCGAAACAACGCTGTTCATTGGACTAAAAGTTTGTGTTGGAAACGCCTTTGGATTTATCAAAGATTTTCATCCACCTCCGACGGGACTCGAACCCGCAATCCCCGGCTGTCTCTCACCGCGTTTAGCTTAGGAGGCCGATGCCTTATCCATTGGGCCACGGAGGCTGTAATTCTCAGTATTTCCAGTGATATTGATGCCGCAGTCAGGGCCCGTAAAGTGCATACACGGCGAAATGGGATTGAACGGCGCTCTTCTCATGTCCTCGGTAGTATAGTGGTCAGTATCCCCGCCTGTCACGCGGGAGACCGGGGTTCAATTCCCCGCCGGGGAGGATGAGTTTTTTTTTTATTTTTGTTAACTCTACTTTCGGCAGCGCATTTCCTTTAAAATTCATTGGTATTCTTTCTCCCTCCTTTGAACAGGGAAACACGGAGAAAAGAGTATTACACATGAGTTTTGATTGCATGACACAGGGCTTTTGTTTCCCTTCTCGCAGCACCCTGCCCAATCAGGTACGGCGGTGTCCGTGGGGCTGGTGGATGAGGCTGCAATCACGAGTGAGGCTTCGAAGTGGTAGGTCGAGTTGCTGAGCCAAATTGGAGAGGAAGGCGACAAGAGTTTGGAGAGAAAAAGAAAAACAACGTGGTGAACGGGGGAAAAAACATATGTTCCGATACCGGGAGTCGAACCCGGGCCGCCTGGGTGAAAGCCAGGAATCCTTTTTTTTTTTTTGTATATTTATTCAAAACAAAACGTACATACAGCTACATTATATACACTTATTACCATTAGGAGGTCAATATATATGGAAAGCAAAGAAAAATAGCATTAGAGGCTCAATATATATAATTGTACAAGTATAAAAGCATATTTTTTTTGTTTTTCAATACTTTTTGATGAAAGAGGTAGTAAAGTACAACTGAATAAAAAGTATGAAATTTGTAGTATTTACAAGTTAAAAGCAGAGCCTCTTGAATGCCTAGCATACGGATATAGTCATATATTAGCTGCAGATTATATGTGATATTAATAATTTGGCTTTACTAAATAAAAAGGCTTTTAAACATCTCATAATATATTTAGGTGGACACCAAACTCCCTGTAGAAAGAGTGGAATTTATTAAAAAGCAAATAAATTTCGTCAAAATGCTATGTAAATTTTGAAACCCATTAGAAATGGTGTAAATGATTACATTGGAAGAAATACTGCTAAAATTTATTTATAGAAAGTGACTTTTGGGTAGTAAAAATAGTGGAAATAAGAAGCAGAGAGCTCAATTTGGTAGAAAAGGCTTGGTATACGAGACTATAGTGAAGCAATAAAATAGAAATGATCACGTGATTTGTGGCTGGCATGAATATACCGGTGAGGCAGGTCATGTGGTGTCGCAGACCGTTAGATAACGGTTGAGCAGTCAATGAAATCACGTGATACAAAATGTAGACGAGCCAAATAAGGTAACTACTACTACACAATATATAGGTCAAAATAAAATCGTCTGCTAGCGAACTAGAGACAAAACAGCAGGTCTGCTGGAGGTGTGAATAAGACTAGTTTTACATAATTTTGAGTTTAAAAAGATATATTATGAGATGTTGACTATAGGTTCTAAATTGACTACATCAATATAGGGGGGATAAGAGAGTAATTTCTTAAATTCACAATCCTTAAGATGAAAATACAAATATTTGACATGATTATCTAGTAACTTAAAAAATAAAAGTTTGGCATCAATAAAGCGATTCCTCTTAGAATGGAGATTTCTACGTTTTATAATAGTTAGGCGAATGAGTGATAATACAATATTAAGAATGTTATTTACTTTCTTTGAACTTGACAATTTGTAACTAAATAATACATAAGAATATAATTCGGACTGTGAAAAACCATTGGGCATAAATTCCGTTAATAAATTGCACACAATATCAATAAGTGGAACTACTTTAGGGCACAGAAGGAACAAATGCATTATATCTTCAATGCTATGATTATTGCAGAGTTTACAGTAAGGGCTATCTATGATGTGAACGAATAGTTTCTCATTAGTAAAAATAATATTATGTGCTATCTTAAAATCATTTAAAATGCATTCATTGCTCTTAAGTTGACAAAATATGTTTGGAAATACAAGATTAAAGTTAATATGGGGATAAATATCTTTGAAATAAGTTATTGAGGTGGGGGGCTGTGCAACTTTGATTCGTAAAGCATCATAGAAAATTTTGGACGAACCATTTAAGACATTTACCTCAGAATCGTTGAAAACAAAGTATAAATCTATTTCGTCCTCCAAGGGATGGCATTCTGAATTGATAGTATCCATCCACTCTTTAGGTATTGCATTGCAAATTACATTATACTGGTTTTCAATGGCTCTGGGGTTAATGTCTAACTCATCACAAGTAAACATATCTAGAATGTAATGAAAGGGGAGTAAACCTGGTTTAACCCATAGGGTTAGGTCTGAGATTTTGGTTAATTTACATTGTATAAAAGAATTAAAATACAAGGGTTTACCATTATCTAGGATAATGGGATTATGAAAAAGAGGTTGGTTCAAAATGCTATTATAGTTATGTGGTGGAACTCTACTATTGCCATTTAACTTTTCCCATGCTGCAAGCATATTTCTATAAAAAGTAGGAATGTGAATAAAACCCTCCTTAAGCACATTCATGTAAAATACCTGTGAGCTTAAATTACAATTAAAATATAGATTAAGAAAATATTGCATTAGAGATTTCCAAATGTGTGAAAAATTGGGGTTTAAAAAGCGTTGAAGCCAGACTAACCTAAAGGCATATTGTCTTAAATGAATATCAGGGATGTTGAGTCCTCCTAATTGAGGACAATTTACAATAGTAGTAGCTTTTATCTTGGGAGGTTTGTTGCTCCATAAATATTTGGAAAAAGATGAGCTAATTTCTGAGATAGTAGGGTCCGGAATGTCAAAAACTCTTAGAACATACCATAATTTTGATGTACATAGGTTATTAATTACTATGGACTTACCAATGATGGAGAGGTGTCTCTGGCTCCATATGTTCAAGATATTTTTGATATTTTGAACCTTACTATCCCAGTTGTACTTATTGCATAGTTTTGCATTGTTACCAAGGAAAACACCTAAAATTTCTATGCAATTTGAGACTAGCTTAACATTAAGTGTGTGTGGTATAATGGAATTAATGGCTGATCCTTGGCAAAGTAGTTCGGATTTTTCCGGATTAAATTTTGTACCTGAGGCTATACAATAGTCATTTAGTTCGTAAAAAACGTTTTGTACTGAATCAATTTTGGAAAGGGTTAATGTGCAGTCATCAGCGTGTTGGAAAATGAGAGATGGGGTGGAGCTAAAAGGGATGGTTATGCCTGTAATGTTGTTGGAACTTTTAATAATTGAGTTAATTGGTTGAGCTGTAAGGACATATAGGAGGGCACTAATTGGGCAACCTTGACGCGTCCCTCTTGAAACAGAAAAATATGATGATAAATGGCCATTCACCTTAATACAGCTTTTAACATCATTATACAAAATATTTATATGAGAAATAAAATTAGGGCCAAAGCCATAAGAACTTAAAATTTGAAATGAAAATGAAAATTTTAATCGATCGTAGGCTTTTAAGGCGTCCAATCGTAAAAGATATAATGGTATATTTTTAAAATTGGAAAAGGAGATGACATCTCTAATGGAGCAAATATTGTCTGCAATGTCTCTGCCAGGTACACATGACTGCTCACGGGAGATAATAGAAGGTATAACTGTTCTTAATCTAAGAGCTAGTGTATATTTTGTAATCAACATTTAATAATGAAATAGGCCTATAATTCTTAAGATCTCTCTTATCCCCCTTATTTTTGAAAAATAAACTAATAACACCAAATTTCATAGTTTTACTTGATATCTTATTTTGAAAAATGTTATTTAAAATATGTATATATGGGGATCCTATCACGCTCCAGAAATGAATATAGAACTCCACGGTGAGTCCGTCTGAGCCAGGTGACTTCCAACGCTTCATGCCTGTAAGAGCTCTATAAGCTTCCTGCAGTGTGATAGGGCCCTCACAGTGTAGTCTCTCAGATTCATCCAGGCGGGTACAGGTCATATTGCAAATTGATCTTTGTTTGTTAAACATGATATCGTCCTCGGGTTCATTGGTATATAATGCTTTGTAGTATTCTGCACACGCCTGGAGGACATCGGAGGGGCTACTTACTAGAGTATTATCCAGATTGTAAACAGAATCTATAAGATGGTTTTCTTGTTTTTTCTTTTCAAGACCTAGAAAGTAGGATGTACATCTGTCTGTTTCGAGGGAATCTTGAGACTTAGATCTTAATATGGCTCCTTGACATTTAGTGTGCTCATATTCTGCAATTCTACAGGAGTGGGGCCTCCTTAAATACCTTATTATCAAGCTGGCTACTAATTACATTGTTTATAATGTTACAAAATGAAATATCTTTTAAAAGAGAACTGTTAAAAATCCAGAGGCCAGGTCCTCTTTCACTGGAATCAAGGTTTAAAATAGAGATTGCAGCATTGTGGTCTGAATAAAAGAATACTAACCGCTAGACCATATCGGAGCGCTGAGTACCAGTCCATTTTTCACAGCCAGAAACCTACTTTCCATTGAGTGGTGCGTATTTTGAGTTCGCACCGTACGCGAGCATGGAAAAAGAGAGAAAAAGATATTTGTGCATCGACCGGGAATCGTTACCGGGTCACCCGCATGGCAGGCGAGTATTCTTTTTTTTTTATCTTGTAAATATTTATTCATCATAAGTTATAATATACAATACAATATAATACAATGATATCACAGTTATCATATAATTAAAAGGAAAAATTATAAATCATTATCACAGATGAAGTTTCTTTATTGGAGTAAAAAAAAGGTAAAATACTTATTTATATGAGACTACATGTGTATAACACTATAAAAACGTTGTCTGCTAAAAGGGTAAATAACTCTTGAATAAAATAAGAAAACATAATAGTAAGGATTAAAAACTCAGTTAAAATCAATACCAATAGAATTATCCAGTTGTATGTTAATAAAAAAGGAGGGTAAAATAAATTTTTCGAATAAAAACATGTCTCTTATACAGGGGTTTAATATATAAGAGAGATTTTCCTAAAATATGTTTGTAAAGTTTAATTAGATCAATATTACTATTTGGATTGTCTATGCAGGTGTTTCTTCTAATATAGATAGTTTGCCTAGAACAAGATAAAATAAGGTTTAAAAGTTCATTTGGCTGTGATTTGTTAAAAGTTTGCAATCCACATAGCATAAAACATATAAAATCATCATGTGAAAAATTAAAAGGAAGAATATCTTTTAACATTTTTTTTAATAAAACAATAAAAATACTTAAGTCGAGGCATTCAATGAAAAAATGGATATTTGTTTCTGCCTCATCTCCACAGACTGGGCAAAGATCATCTTCAACTTTCCCAATTTTGTGGAGCTTAATCTTATTCCATAAGATGTTGTGGGCTATCCTGTAATCCAGTTCTACGAATTTTGGGGCTCTATAAATCTTTTGAATATTATTCCATATGATTGGCCAGTTCACCTCTAGGTTCTGCTCTTTCCAGAATTTTATGCAAGCTGGTTCAGTTTTATTTAATTCACATAATATTTTATAGCAAAACCTAGAGGTGAACTGATCATGTGATATTAAATTACCATTAATTAGAAAATTATAGGGACCAGGATCTACTACAAAGGATGTATTATTGATAATATAGAGCCATTCTGGTGGGGTTGAAGCCTTAATATGTTTAAAAGTTTGGATAATTCATTGGCAGGCGAGAATTCTACCACTAGACCACCGATGCGGACATCTTCGTAGGCTCTGGAACTAAAGAGAATCACGCATTGATGTAGAAATCATGCAAATTGGGGAATGCAAGAAATAGAGGTACTGAAGACGTGGAACCTAATAATCGTAAGAATTCCTTAACATGTATTTTGAACCTATATTTTCAAAGCTGCCCAAGATTTCATTTAAGTATGTTGGACAATTTTCATTTACAGCGTTGTTAGGCGTCTCAGTTTTTGTCGTTCAGACAGCAAAAGTCGACCTTATATATTTGATCCCGTTTAGCATACCTGGGTAGACCTGTAACTATTCGACCAGCTGAATTTTTTCAAGCTTTTCACTGTCGGTCATATTACAACCGTCCCAGACAGTATTCTAAGTTTGGTCGAATGTATATTTTGTATATTTTCTCAAAGGCCTCTTGGCTTAAAGTATATTTTAATTTTCGGAATATACCAAGTTGCTTTGATGAAGACTTACAAATGTCAAAAATGTGGATTCACCATTTAAGATTACTCGAGAGGTTCACACCCAAATGCTTGTGATTCTGGACGACCTCCAAACTTGATCCACCTAACGTAAGTTTTGGGGGACAGGAATAAGATTTCGAGGAGAAGATGACTAGTTTTGAGAAGATTAAATTCTATTAACCAAGTCGTGGCCTAGTTATGAATTTTTCAAGGTCTCGATTGGGTGACTCTTCCAAGATCTCGACTGAGTTTGCCGTACAACCAAGAGCTGTGTCATCGAGTCTCGTTGTATTGTTAAGTGTATCATGTATGTCATTTATATAGACAAAAAACAAGAAAAGTCCCAATATTGATCACTGTGGCACACCAGACCGCAAGGTGGCGATGTCTGAACTAATTCCATTAATTATGACTGATTGACAACGGTTGCTAATGTAACTTCATAGCCATTTGAGTGTCAAGTTTTCCAAACCATACGAACGGAGTTAATGCAGAAGCCCTGAATGGTATACTCTATCAAAGGCCTTAGAATAGAAATGTCAAAGAAGACATAGCAAGAAAGTTTATGGTTCTCAGAAGCTGTGACGATGTCATGATAGATTTCTAGAAGTTGATGATGGGTGGAATGTTTGGGTCTAAAACCCGACTGAAGGACATATAAAAGTTTATTTGAATGGAAATAATATCCTTCAAAGAATTTACTTACATAACTTATCCGGTCCAAACACTTTTTACAGTTTCAGACACAGGATGATATCCATGACGTCTGTTTGACATATTTTAGGAAAAGAAAACGTATTTGAAGTTCGGGAAGGGACATTTGGTAGCGTATTATTGGAGGTATTGTTGGCCACAACTCCAAAGAATGAGTTAAGGGCATGAGCTGTGTCAAAATTTGTATCAGTTAAACTTTCGTCGGAATTCTGCAAAGGTGGTATAGAGATTTCTTTTTTCCTATTCAGAATTTTGTTTACACACTTCCAGGATTCAGATTTATCTCCCGAGTTTATCGTCTCTAAGATATTGTCATCATATTTATCGTTCAAAATCTTTTTGAAATTCGTGACCTTATTTCTTTGATTTTTTGTATTTCGTGACATCGCTGGCATTATTCGATCTTTTCGCTTTATATCGCAAACTGTCTCGAACTCTGATGTCTTTTCGTATTGATGAATTGAACCAGGCTTTATCACCTGGCCTTATAATAACTTCCTTCTGTGGTATGGTCAGGTCAATAAGCCTATTGAATTTGTCAAAGAAGAATTGACACGACTCATCAATATCTCTCAGATCAAATTCAGAGGGCCAGTTATAGATGGAGATAAGATTGTTCAGATCATCATACTTACCATGTTTATATTAAAAAATCAACCGTTAAATCACCTGTAAATCAAGTTCACAACTGATTGCTTTGTGATCTGATAATTTGGTATCCACTTCAATCGTTTCTGAGAAGAGTGCTTTGCTATCATTTGATATTAGGAAAAGATCAAGACGCTAGGATGAAGATTGTGTGAGCCTGGTCGGCTTATTAATGACATTTGATAGATTATTGGAAATAAGAATATCATGTAGCCTACCGGTTCGATTGTGCAATAGGTCGAAGTTACAATCCGCAGTTAGTAAAATATTGGAAGATGAGAACTAGTTTTAGAGGGTAATCTAATTCGTCCCAGAAAATAGACGAAAGATTAGGGAGAAGTTGCGAGAAGTTTGTCATTTTGGACATCGATTTCAACCCAAATGATTTCCGTATTACCGATTTCTAGGTCCGCACGACGTTTGTGTTTTACAACTTCAAATATATACAGTAGAACCCCACCTCCGAAACAATTTCTATCCTTTCGGATAAGTGTGAACGCAATATAGACAACAGTTTTTTATCTGATTTGAATGAAATTTGGTGTGATCATTCATATTCATGAGATCTTGGACAAGTTCGAATTTGACGATCTTTCGATGAACGGTTTTTGAGTTATTGCCCTGGACTTATGAAAAACGCGTCAAAATTTGTTTGTGAACACAACAGAGACCACAGTTTTCATCCAATTTAAATGAAATTTGATGTTAATATTTATAATGATGAGATCTTGGCTATCGAGTTTCGAGTTTGGCTATCTTTCGATGAATAGTTTATCGAAAGATTTATTGCCCTTGATTTATGAAAAACGCGTCAAAATTTGTTTGTGAACACAATAGAGAGTACAGCTTTCATCCGATTTATGATGTATGATCATTTATAATGATGAGATCTTAGTCAAGATTGAATTTGACAATTTTTCGATCAAGGGAATCTGAGTTATTGCCCTTGACTTAGTAAAAACGCATCAACATTTGTTGGCGATAGAGGTGACAGTTTTGTATTAAATTTTTGAACCAATTATGACCTATTTTTAAGTTATTCGCCTTATTTATGCAAATAAATCATTGTCTAGAAATGGGGCATGGCATGGTTAGGGAATGATATCGCAATGAACATACCTTTAGTTTCGAAAGATGAAAGTATTTGTCTGATTGAGCTTGGCTTACTTTGCCCTGTCAACATCGAAATTTGACATTGTGTCGTAGATCCAGTTTTCAAATATATTTAAGCAGAAACAAAAAATAAAAACGAGATACTTAATAACATTACAAGAGGTTAATTCTATATCACGATATTTGAACCTATCATGATAAAAATTGTCTATATCGAGTATAATCCTTAGTGTTGCGATGGGGTAGGGGTGTACAAGAAGTTTATATATAGTGAAATTTTGTATAATATAATATAGGCCCCAAAATCGTTTTGGTTTGGTCTTACTTCTATTTTATTTGTATTAACTTTAAGTGTCCTTATTACTTCGTATTGGCCTTATTACCCCTAAATACGAACCTAATGCTATTGTTTTAATACCGACGAAATTATTATGCGTACTTAAGTTTGTCTCTTTTGTGAGCACAATGAAAATTATATTGATTTACGACTTGCTTTTTTTTTGCTAAAAAACCTCAGACTGGACCCCTACTCTACACTCAAGCTTATAGATGCAGTTGAAGAGAGGATTAGACTTGGATATTGCTATGGAAAGTTACTAGATATACGGATTGTATCAAAGGACTCTGCTGAAAATACAACGATTATTTGTGATGGAGTTAAAGTAAACAAAAAATTCATAAGTGGAGAGATTCTGTACTCAAGTATGTAGTGGTATCCATTCTAAATCTACCAACGTATATAGAAGAGCAGGTTATAATTGAGAAGTTAGAAAATTTTGTTGAAGTATGTGGTCCTATAAGACGTAACTTTTACCGAAACAATAAGAGCTGCACAGACGGGACAAGGTAGGTGAAATGTAGATTCCCTGCTATCATCAAGTCTTTACCATAGGCGATGAATTTCGAAACGGAGGAAGGTTTACGCAGTTTTAGAGACATGCACAACAATCAGGAGAAGATTTATTCCATTTGTCTCCCAGATGACCACCGATTCTCACAATGTCCAGAAGTTGAATGTCGAAACCATAGTCACATAGCTACACAACATAAAGATGTGACTTTGAGAATAAGATGCTGGGAACTATGAAAATGATGTTAACGAAATATTTCAAAGATGAAAGATGTTAATGAACTAGAAGATAACGATGAGAATAGAAAGAAAGCGTAAGGGAAAAATAGAGATAGAACATAAAATCATCACAGTAATAGTATTGAAGCAGACGACAGACTTGGGAAGGACTCGGCAAACAGTAATCAAACTGACAACAAATATGGTTCAACAAAACGAAAAGCTGGAAAATGAAATGAAATTAATGGAGTTTTACGTCCTACCACGACAACAAAACAGACGACTCAATAGAACGGATAGAAATAATAAAAAGAGTAAAGTGGGAACATTCCGAACAGTAGTGAACAAATCGATATAAATGACTATAGCATCATTCCTGGTCCAGAGGAAAATTTAGGCACCATCTTACAGAATCATGATGTAATGACACCACCACCACTACAAAGAACAGAACAACACCCAGACCCAACATCAACTCCCAACCAATTTCACCAAAAGAAACGGAACCTCATCCTTGAACATGTCACACCAGTTAACAAAGTTAAATAAAGAGATCCAAGAACAGAAAACTGATACAAAAACGAGAAAACTGGCTATATTGTTGTAAATGTTTCTTCCTGGAACACCACAGCTTTGTTCAGAAGAGACTATAGAAGCTACATCTTTCTGTAATCTGGAACTTTGGCAATTATTTTATAATCTGTATTTTATAAAGATTTAGGCCGATAATATTTAAAGACTCTCTTATCCTCTTTGTTTTTGTATATCAGTGTAAGCATTACAATATATGTTGTTAACAACCTTAAGTAATATAGGGCCTTATTGTTTCCAAAATTTTATGTAAAAAGAGAGTCTAACCCTAAGCTTTCTTTGTCGCACAGATCTTTTTCTTCCTGGTTTAAACAATTGCTAACTAAACTATATACTGACTCTATTGCACATGAATCTTCCATTTGACCATTATTATTATATAAATTTGAGAAATATTTAGAAGATTCATATATAATAGGGTCAGTATCATTTAATACAGACCCATCATCTAATAGGACACTACATATTAAAATAACTCTGTCTTTCCATTTCTAATTTAAAAAAATTTGGCATTTTTGTCACTTTCTGTATGATACTCTGTCTAGTAAGCAGAGGGTCCAATTTTCCCCGGTGCCTCAAGTACACGCACGAGCGTCCCGACTTTTTTCTCTGTTTCCCGGTCTCATGACCATTCAGAACGACACCGGAGGCTCGAATAGTCCTCGATTGCTTGAGACTCGACACCGAATGGGTACGCCATTCAATCAACGCGTCTCCTTACTTCGTTTTAACCTTTACATTTCTGGTTCAAAGTCAATCCCTCGTATTTGTGTGGTGGATCTGTACTTTAAGGCTCCATTAG
This sequence comes from Lottia gigantea, assembly GCF_000327385.1. NCBI lineage: Eukaryota > Metazoa > Mollusca > Gastropoda > Lottiidae > Lottia > Lottia gigantea. The sequence goes on from NW_008706746.1 coordinate 1,296,396, forward strand.
AGTCTTTTCGAATTATATTGAAGGCAATTAAGCTCTCCAATATAGTCAAGCGGCTAGGATTCCTGGCTTTCAGGCAGACGGCCCGGGTTTAAATCCCGGAATCGGGACTTATGTTTTTTCCCCGCTCACCGCGTTGTTTTCTTTTCTCTCCAAACTCTTGTCGCCATTCTCTCCAATTTGGCTTGGGCAAGGTGCTGCGAGATGGGAAACAAAAGCCCTGTGCCATGCAATCAAATGTCATGTGTAATACTCTTTTCTCCGTGTTCCCCTGTTCAACAGAAGGAGAAAGAATACCATAAAGTTTAAAGGAAATGCGCAGCAGAAAGTAGAGTTATCATTGAGACCATTTAAATGACCATTTATTTTAACACAACTACATGTATCATCATTGTATAAGATCTTATTAAAATTAGTAAACTCTCCAAATCCATGACATTTTAAAATTGAATGTTTGATAAAACATCAAAAGCACGAGCTGCGTCTAAATTTGAGGATGTAAGTTTCTATATTCTACTCTTCGGCATAGCTGATGATGTCATGGATACTGGCAATATTATCATAAATGTTTCTCCCGGGAACACCACAGCTCTGGTCCCATAGAAGCTACAACTTTCTGCAACCGGAAAACTTGGCAATTATTTTGTAATCTGTATTTAACAATGGTATAGGGCGACAATTTTTTAGACTCTCTTATCCCCCGTTCATCGAAAATGGGTCAAATTAGATCGTAACAATTCCAATGATCACACCAAGTTTCATCAGAATCGGTTGAAAACTGGTGTTTAAACAAAGTCAAGGGCAATATCCCAAAAACCGTTAAAGAGTTGAAAAGTTCTTCTTTGATGGATTTGTTGGTAGCACTTTAGACGCTGAACGGAAATCAACCCTAGCACTTGAACCAAGCATGTACATCAGTACAGTTCACGTTAACGCTCTCTTCGCAAAATTTACTTACATATGACCTTTTTGTCCACATTTCTGAAGAAATGGATTTTTGACTAAAATGGTCTACTAAAGTACTATAAATCATGATTAAAGCTGTTCAGATAAGTAATTAAAATTTGAAAAGAGAACTAGTAGAAAAGCATGAATTTTAGTTCTTTTTTAACGGCACCATTTTTGGTTTTTTTTTTTTACCAAAATTTTTCGTGACGATTTAATTCCATTAAAATCAGGAAAATGATGGTTATTTATCGAAAATTTAATTTCGCCAGTAGCAAAAAAATTGTCTTGTCATCTTCAATTACAAATTGTACTACCAAAATGGAAATCGTCCAGGTAAATACATTGATTTTCTCTTAACATACAGCATTGATAAAGACTCGGTTTACAAAAAAATGACCAAAGATGGACGTATAGGCCATCGAAGCACGAGTTCCCGACCCTTAACACCTAACGTATATCTGTATTGTGGGTTTACGGGACGTTTGGATGTGCAGCATTCTTCCAAATTCATCTCTTGTCTGTCTGTTCTTTGCAGAAGAGTTATTACTGTAGATCAATATCAATACCTTCATCCAGGATCACATTTTCCTCAAATTCAACTAAATCCAACCTCTTTTCAAGCAAACATAGTCGTAAAGTCCAGTAAACCAACTTTAAGCCTTTTTTCAAAAGAGCTTTATCCCCAAGTTATTGTGCTGCTCTGAGAACTTGTCAATGAAATCGTCTAGGTCTATGGACGTAGTGAGTCCTCGCTCAATAAGCAAGACTCCGAGATCGCTTATTCGAGGGTTTGCCATTGTATTTCTCAAATATGCTTTTGTCAGCTTTGCTGCGTAATTGGAGTCATGTAAGTAATTGATGTGAACATTCATACAATCATGTAGTAATTATTTAGGCATAGTTTATATTATCTCCGGTTGTACACACGCAACCATTCCACACCCACACCGATTGATTTCATTTGGGGCCCGGGGATGCAAAGGTTTCAAGTGGTTCCCGGTGGTTACGCCAGGCGAACTATCCGTCAAGCAATGAGGTGGCCATGGCAGGAATGTGTGCCAAGAATCAGTCTGGGATAGGAATCGTAGAATTAAGGGCAAGGTTGACACAATTTCTGTGAACCATCCAGAAGTTAATGGTTCAACTCTCACCACTCTTCCAGATATTGCAGATTCCTTTGGTAAAATCTTTTCATCTAATTCTTCCTCTAACTTTTCTCTGGATGCTTTCCAGAGAGTTAACCTCCGAGAAAAGAGGAAACGGTTAAATTTTACATAAAAAAATGAGGAATATTAGAATGAAAAATTTGATATAACTGAATTGAAGTTTTCTCTTAAACAGACCAATGATTCAGCTACTGAGCCAGATGATATTCATTATCAAATCTCCCTAATTCAACAAGAGGTTACGCCTACATGCCGTAATGTTACAACCTAAAATTCCTAATTCAACATTTAAAAAATATTAAATATATTTAAGCAGATATGGGATGACGGTGTCTTTCCTCCTTCGTGGGGGATTGCTGCCTTTGTTCAAATTCCCAAACCCGGTAAAGAGTACAATACAGATTTGTAAAATAATGGATCAATAGAAGGTTCGTTTGGCACCTTGAGTCAAGCAATCTACTTTCTAACCTCCGATGTGGAATTCGGTCCCAAAGGAGCACTCTTGATCATCTCGCTAGATTTGAAGGTGTACGGTAGCTTGGTCACAGGAAATTTTGTCACAGGAAATTTGGTCACAGTAATACGGGCTCAAGGTATTATGGTCAAAGTAGTACGGTCACACGGTATTATGGTCACAGTAATACAGGCACAAGGTATTTTGGTCACAGTAATATGAGAACACGGTATATTGGTCACAGTTATACGGGCACAAGGTATTTTGGTCACAGCAATACAGGCACAGAGAATTTTGGTCACAGTAATACGGACACAAGGTATTTTGTTCACGGTAATAAGGGTACAAGGTTTTCCAACACATAACAGACAATCTAACCAAACCAACGACTACCATTCGACTACCAATCAACAAGAAATACCTTGATCAGAACGAGTTTGGAAGTATGAAGGTGATCGAGTAACCCACGCAACACCATCCAGGGCCGAGTTTCACCGCCATGTCATTCGACCCGACCAGATCTAACGAAGGATCAACAACCAAACCAACAACACAAAATCATCCAATTTGAACCAATCCAACTACCAACTACTACGACTATACCAACAACTACCTAATTTGCGATATATCAGCATCCACTGGAAGCGAACGTTAACTTGTCATTTACCTACCTACCTGGGTACAAGGTATTTTGGTCACAGTAATGGTTCGGTCACATTATTGGAGGCACAAAGTCCAGACTGAGCCGTCCTGGAACTACCTTTATATGCTGGGTCGCCAAACTCAAGGGATATATACCAGTACCTTTTTGAAGGATTTTGGTATGTTGCGGCTTGGGACTGGGCTATCTCGGACGGTCAACATGTCGTCGACCGAGAATTAACATTTTGTTTGTTCTGAGGAAATTGAGGTTCAAGTTTCAGAACTTCATAATTCTGTTAAAAATAAAGATTATCATTTGAGACTTTTTATGGTATTAATATGATTCAATACTGATTCCCATACCAAATTTCAAGTGCAGAATGTCAATGTTTTAGACAACACTCTATTCAGAGAAATTTAAACTTAAACACTCTCTCGAGTGAGAAAGTATATACCTATAGGAATATATCCATTTTAGAAAAAATACCACATGTTAAAATAATACTTTTTTAAAGAAATATTGAGTAAAATAAAAAGTAATCTCTGTGGTTTTTCAAAAATATATTTCATTATAACTATTATCTATTAAAAAAACGGAAAATCGAAAATTTTATTTATTTTTTTGATAATCTTTATTACATACACATACCATTAACAATTAACAAAAATAAAAAAATAATTAAAATATCAAATTAACATTTTACTTCTGTTCTTGATAATCTTTTTAACATACACATACCATTAACAATTAACTAAAATAAAAAAATAATTAAAATATCAAATCAACATTTTACTCTGTTCTTGAGAATCTTTATAACATTTTAAATACATACGATTAACTATAACCAAAAATGAAAACAAAAATGAAAACTTCATCTTTAGAAAGCGTTTAAAACACTGTGGCTATTTATTGTTCCACCCCTCCACCAAGTTGTTTGTGCGAGGATCTCCATTTACCGTTTGCCGGAAAACATTCCATGTTAATGGCGGGAAGACGGGTGGCCTCCATGTACGCCAGTCACGTATGTTCTGTCAAAATACTCCTGCAGAGGCACAGCAACTGGAGGGCAGGTAACTTGTAGTTGTTGATGATGTCGGCCGCCAGACCAAGTTGTTGAATTTTCCTCCGTGTTGATCGAGTCAGATGATACTGATAGAACACCCTTTTGTGCTGACGTTTGGACCAAGCTTTCCGTCCTCGAAATCGTGCATACGCGGTGGTGATGAAGTTCTCTCGACCGAGTGGAATACGAACACAGTAAACCTGAGAGAATAATATGGCCAGTGTCATTGCGAAGTTACCATCCACATATACCGTGTCCGCTTCACCAAGCTTGGGTGACTTGGAAATACAAGCTTCCTATCAGCATTATAGGCTACATTGTCATATATCAAGAACGGCTGTCCTCCAATAGTCCTTGTCAAATATTTCGGTAACCGCTCTATATGCCATTGAAGTTTCCTCGAGTTGCAGCAGCCCTCTGTTTCACGCCAACTTCCATTTTTTCAGCACAAGGAAGATAATTGTGTGAATTGCCACCTCGCTGTATGTTTCCTTGATGTAGATCGGTTGATATGGCTCCACGGCACTGGTCGGAGGTGTTTCTAACGCACTTCCACCAGATCTTATAAGTGCGGGTTATTTTCATCGTGTACATGAATCCTCCATGACAAATTTTCTCCTTGTCCCGTGTAGATAGAGCCAATGTCGCCATTACAATTTCGTACTACTCCAGTTGAACGACAAACTTACACTGGAGTATGCTATTAAAATCAGCATCCTGCTTACCGCCCCGCATTTAGACCTTACTTCTGTACATCTGTACGAGGCAAAGCCCCGTTCCATTTCTTCTATTTGGGTTCATATCCAATCCCTGGTATCAGCCACTACAGCATTGCGGACTTCTACAATTAAGAAGGACATTGTTACCAGTTGTATGAATATTCGGGGAATGATCAGACAGATGCTGCATTGGTACTACTTATCTCCCCATTTTCCTTACCTTAATCGATTGCAAATTGGTTGTAAGGACTTTTATTCAGCAACGATGGCAGCAAAGATGGGATGCTGCAGACACAAATATGCATCATGCCACCAAGCCTCTCTTAGATGACTGGCCAACCTCCTATTGTGCCAACAGGAGGAGTGAAGTTATTTTGTGTCATATTCACCTTACCAATTGTTATTTGCTCAAGCGAGAGCCTCAACCAGCCTGTGATCACATTTTGAACAAGTGCAAGCATTTCAAACCTTAGATCACTGTGTCAGCTTTTTGCTAAATCTTCTCTTTATGAGAAAGATGTTGTATTCTTAAAACAGGCCAATTTTTATTTAAAGTTTTGAATATCTGTTTGTTTTGTTTTGTTTCAGTTGTTTTTTTTTTATATTGTTTTGAGATTTTGTGTTTTAATGCGTTAATGTTTTTTATTTACTGTGATATTGTTTTTATCATTGTTTGTCACCATTTTAAGGTGTTGTCTGTGATAATATGTATATGTGTTTTTTTATATTGTTATGTTTTTATCTATATGTTACATCACAGAATCATACTGGGCTACATCAACACCATCAGCATTAGAAATTGTTAACATTTACATTAGATTAAATACTTCAAAAACACATTCTTTAGTTCGATATAAAAGAAAATAATATGAAATCACCACATTAAAGGATTGATTTTTGTATCAGCTTTTCGCGCAACCTTCTCTATATGTCGCATTTTTAAAACAATCAAATGTATATTTTAGTAAATTTCATATTTTGTTGTTTTATAAGAACTTTTTGGTGCATGATAAGTGATATTGTTTTTTTTTATTGTTGCAATTTATTTTTAATATTTTTCTGCGTACATCTGTGTTTTGGTGCTATATAGCCAGCTTTGCTATCATTTTCATCACCACATTAAAAGAAAACTTAAAGGTCATCATCAAGCCAATTTCCAAATGTACAGTTTTCTCCTGGAATGTACCTTTTCACATATCTGGAAAGGAAATGGTTTTGATGTCGAGTACACAGCAAAAAGTATATCTTTGGGGGTGACAATTACCAGGTGATTAAAACCCTCGCAACACGTCATGTTTCACTCCATTTTAATTACAGTAACAATCAACAGCACAATAATAAATAAATTTTCAAATAGTTCATTCCGTTGAATGCACCATACAAAAAGGCATTAATTTGTTGGATGAGGTAAAGAAGTACAACAAAATTGAGATGCTGAGATAAAGTTGTATTTTTTGTTTAACAAATATTTAAGAATATGGTGTTATTAGATATTAGAACTGCAATCCCAAGGTCATCTTCAGAATGCCAAGCTATTATGAAATTCGATTTTCGATGACTGCAATAGCCACCATTCTTGTATCATTTTAATGCAGCAATTTGAGTGGATTGTACGCTCTCGAATACAGCCAATCAGTGACATTGACATTAAGACAGTTTGTCTTATTCATTGTAGACATTCTATTGAGGCCCCCTGATTGCGTACAAAATTTAATCAAGTGGAAAAATTGATTGACAAACGTCTATTGCTGAATAAGATATTCTTTCAATCTAGATTTTAGCCTTTCCAGCAACAAGAAGTCTCTGTGGTCTTCAAATCCAAATTTCTTGAACTAAGGTCTAAATATTGGGATTGTCCACCTCTTTATACAGATGGGTTTAAGGATGGCAATAGGTTAGCAACCACTACAGTTACGCCATCCGAAATGCTATATGTAGCCTTACCACAACCAGCCTCTATTTTTACAGCAGAACTCGTGGTTATTCTACAGGCGTTTGAGTTTTCCAGCCATGTGGATATTCGGGGGAATGATCAGATGCGGCGGCTAAGGCTGCTTTCTTACTGCCTGTCTCTTTATTATTTAAGGTAATATTTAAGTTCGTTTATAGGCAGTCACGAGCCGCTTGGTGTACGTTCGGATTCTTTTTTTGCAGACTTTTGTAATGATTTTTTGACAATTATTTGTGTTATTGCTGCCGTCTGATTGTATGTTGCAACGAATGGGATTATTTGGTTGTCATATTGAATAATCAAATATGCTGTAACGAATTGGCCCATCCAATAACTCTCGCGCTGTTAAAATTCGGTGTTTAGGTTTCATATCAAGTCTAATTCAATGGAGTGGGTGAGCAGATTGAAGTGGTTTGCAATAGGTCTACCATTTATGTTATCTTACATAGTGAACAATTAGTTATATCAAATTTTATCCAACGCAAGTCATTCATGAGGAAGGTTTTTACGACAATTACGACACTAAGAACCTCTACATGGAATTGAACTAAAGCCATTAAAAGGGGAGGGGGTCATTTTTTCTATGAAGATTCAAAAGATAGTGGTTTTTAATTCGGCGCTAAAATAATTTTGAGTAACCCCTCTTTATCGAAAACAAGTCAAAATAGATCTGTGGAGTACGAATCCTAAATCCTATGAAACCTTAGGATTATTTGATTTGATTATGCCAGAAAAGGTGTGCTTAGGACGAAGTGAATAACATTGAGTAAAATTTCATTAAAATTGGTACCCTTGAATAATGTTATGTCCAGAAAATCCACACTCGTATCCCAATTGTTAGCTGTTAAATAGAGTTATTTTTAAAAATTTCGAAATATTCCCTAAAGTTATCTAGTGATTCGGTCCAAATGGTGAAAATGTCAAAAAATCTTCTATGAATGAAAGGTTTGTATCATGACATATACCATCATTTCGCATTAAACATATTTCTAAGAGATCTAAAAATTTCCTTATCAGGTATTTCTGCGCATGGGATTCTTTCAAAGACTTTCGGACAGCGTCTAAAACGGTATTGTTATCGATATTTGTATACATTGAAGTAACGTCCAATATAACGAGCATATTTAACAACCAATTCCTTCTCTAATAAACATAACGGTCAACTTTTCTGTAACTTACCAGTTCGAATATTGGTCAAATGCCCTCTACAATACGTAGGTGAAACTAAAAATTCTCTGAGATTAAAACCTGTTCTAAATAAGTTGATAAACGAAACTCAAACCAGTTTTATAGCTGGAAGATATATTAGGGAAAACACAAGACTCTTATATGACACCCTAGTGTTGCTCATAATCGATTTTGATTCGATTTTATGAAATTCTATAAGAAAAGTCTTGAATTAGTTTGGTCAAATTTTACAAGATGGATAGATATAATCCTTTTTGAAGCCCAAATGTGTGTTATTCAAAACAAATTTTCATCTGAATTATTCACTATTTCTAGAGGATGTCGACAAGGTGACCCACTTTCCCCATGCCTATTTATTTTCTGTGCAGAGGTCCTAAGTATCTTGATAAAAAATTACCCCGAAATAAACGGTATAAGATTGAGAAATAATCATTAAAAATAATTCAGTATGCAGACGACACAACTCTCTTCTTAGACGGTTCAAACAAATCACTTAAGGCTGCCCTTGATCTAATTTTACAATTTGCCAAATTTTCGGGTCTAAGTCCAAATCTTGACAAAACTCAAATAATTCCATTAGACAATTTACGAAATTCTAACTTACTCATCCAATCAGGCTATAACATAACTAACAGAACCTTTCACAGTACTAGGAATTACATATACACCAGATCTTGAAAATATTATAGAAATCAACGTTAGGAGTAAATAACACAAATAAAGAACCTCATTAATATTTGGTCAAAGCGGTACTTGAATGCTCTAGGAAAAATAACAGTTGTAAAAACTCTTCTGATACCTAAATAACTCATCTACTGATAAGCTTACCCACACCCGATCTTATAATATTAAAGGAAATAGAAAGCCTACTCCATAACTTTGTATAGTAAAAAAGACCGATTGTCTAGACCTCAACTGATCCAAATCTACCAACATTTCACAGAATATTTGGGTCTAAAATTAAACATACACAAAATTGCAAAATGTATAGGAGAAATCAAACAACCAGGTATTCCATATAACTCCCAAATATTAACTCAGAGCGAACAAAACTCCAAAACTATTTATGAAAGTCTAGTAAAAACTATCCCTTACTCAACAAAACACCAAGAAAAATGGAAATTGGTAATAAATGATCACACAAACAATCAGTGGACACAAATAAATAATGTATACCGTTTGAATGTACTCACGATGCCAGTTTACTGTGGTTGCAATACCAAATATTTCATAGGATAATAGGTACAAACTCTTATCTCCATATAATAGGTATAAAAGATAGGCATAACTGCGATCGTTGTACATCAGTTGAGACATATCTTCTAGGAATGTCAAATAATCACAAACCTTTGGAATGAATTATTTATATGGCTGAAAACTGATGATATAAAGGTGTCTATAGATAAACCTATTGTGATCTTTGGGGTTTATGGAAAAGAAGCAAACAAAAAATTGCACTGTTAACCATATCATTCTTATTGTGAAATTTTTGTGTACCGTACAATGTTTGATCTATAAATAAGTCGATAAAATACACGATGTATCGACACCCAGTGGTATAATTAACTTTTCTAAATATTTCATTATAACTAATGACAATTCCTTCAAGGAACAATGATTTTAAAAAAGTCATTAAAACAACATAAGTACAGTGGATATAAGGATTCAACGTCGAATTTCGTCAAAGTTAAAAAAAACAGAATTTTTTTTTGTCTAAGATGCTCAGATATTCTACAAAATAATTAAAATTGGTCTAAAGTCTAGAAAAACACGTTGTATGGATACCGGGTGGTATAATTAACTTCTCTTAGTACTTATCTTTAATATCAATTCATTATAACAAGTGACAATTCCTTCAAAGAACCATGATTTAAAATAAAAAATAGTAACTGACAAAATTAGATACGTAGCGTGATTTATTGTCACTGAAACAACATAAGAATATGGTCCACTTTGTTTTCCATAGAAATTTTCTGCTGACACGGAATCCGCTAATTGATCATGTGACTTCATTCGTTGGACTACATTCTAGCAGACGACACTTGGAATTCCGATTACCGCTTGGGATTATAAGGAAATTCGGAAAAATTGTGACGTTTGGTAATAACCGAAATCCGACATTTTGTATTTGTCAAAGTATAGGCTACATTAATACATTTTACTTTGCTTAAAACTACTGAATTCATTCTACTAGCTGATATTGTACAGAAAACCCATGTTTATCAAAACAAACTAATGCGGAGGTAGCGCAAGGTCGCTCATGTAAATTATTAAACATTTCCGGAAATCCACGAATAATAGGTTTCCACGAAATTAGGTTACTTGTGTTCCATGGTACTTTTTGCTGACACGGAACCCGTTAGTTTTTCACTTGACTTTATTCATTAGACTACGTTCTAGCAGACGACATGTGGAATTCCGATAACATAGCTTGGGATTATAAAGGAAATTCGGCCGAAAAAAAATTGTGAAATTTGGTAATAACTGAAGTCCGCCATTTTGCATAATTTGTCAAAGTATACATTATTGCATTTTACCTTGCTTGAAACTACTGGATTCATTCCACTAGCTGGCTTTGTACAAACAACCCATGTTTATCAAAACAAGCAAATGCGGAGGTCACGCCAGGTCGCACATGTAAATTATTAATCATTTCCGGAAATGCACGAAAAGTAGGTTAGCACGAAATTAGGTTACTTGGCTTTACCTATAAATTAACTCAAGAAGAAATAATGACTTTTGGGTTGACTGTAAGAACAAATCCACATTATAATGGGTAAGCCGAGGCACCCGAATCAATACTGTCACTACTTTTGTCAAAATTGCCTAAAGATAACATTTGATTCTACTAATTGTTAGTTGCAATTGGCCCTTTTGAAAATGGATCTATACAAAGGTTTGTTTATAACATTATAAGATTAAACATGATAATTTAAAGCCTACATAATGATCATATACTTATAAAAAATTCTTTTATAGCATATATGATATATGGAAGACTAAAAGAGTATCTTTGAATGAGAATTTTTTCTAAAAGGTCTGGATAATCTAATGCATGGGGGATAACTCTCATAAAGACACAAAGTTTCATTTTACATTTGCCATTTAATTATTTGGTGAAAATTTATTGGTTTAAAGTATCTCATAGATTGTGTCAGTCAGCAATATGTCTTCTTCTTGTCGCATGGGAAAGATTCAAACAGGTTTTTGATACTTAACATTTGTCTGATGCTTGTTATCAACTATTTTTTCGGTCACAATATAAAATTGAAAGACTTATCACAAACATCATTTATTATTGGTTTGTGATGGTGATTGACCAGTCCATTGAATAGCTAGCTTCAGATATTACTGACTTTACCTGCATTTTACCATACAAGGAAAAGGAAAAGACTAAATATTGATTTTTGCTTTTATTCTATGCATGAATAATAGGTAGATGACTGACTTTATTGGCTTATTCATGTATGACATACACATAGGTCTAGTGGTGTCACTATGAATATATTAACGTACAAATTTGTGTTTAATCATCATTATACTTTCTGAATAATAACCTTTTGTTTCATTGCCAGTACCTAAATTTATAATTTTTTTTTATCATATAAATGATACCAAATTATTTACACCCCTAAATTGTTATGTTGTTGTAGTTACTGGTTTAATAAATCCAAAGGAATTAGGAAGAACGTTAACTCACGAACACCTGTCAATTAATTCAAGTGCATTTTTTATTGAACCCTCTGATTCTGAGTTTAAACCAAATGCTCACAAACCAATTGCTCTGGATAATTTTGGCTGGATTCAAAGACACCCGTAAGTTGACATTATCAAAACTCTTTGACCGATGACTAAAAATCTTATGCCATTATTTTCTCCTAAATGCTGAAATTTGAATATGTCGTCTCTGTTATTTTTTAAATGATGCCAAAATTCATCTAGACTTATCAAGTAGTCTGAGTCAGTTGCAGCAAAGTCTAGAAGAAGTGAATGATCATAGTAAGTTCGGATCTTAGAAGCCCTTGTTTGCAGCCATCATAAGATAATCCTGGTTAAGAGATAGTTAAAACACAAATATCATTTTGTTCCCAAGATTACAGTGCCAGTTCTAGTCCTTTGATTCCCATGCAGGGTAGTCATCAAATGAATTGTCAAACCTTTGTCAGTGTACCTGTGTGGGTGATCTCTTGCCTTTTCTTATTATAAGGTTCAACCTCATGAAATGAAAAAATGGCTGATCTGTGAGTAATTTTCATGTGGCGAAAATGTAATTTCACACCTAATAAACACTGGAAAATAACACTCATAAAAACAGACTTTTTTGCCATTATTATTTGTTGAAAATCTCTTGACTTTAAAGATTTTTATCAGATTGCGACAGTCAGCTAAAAGTCTTCTTGTTAGTCATATCAGTTCTTTGTGTGACGTCACCTGCTATTTAGCAATAGTATTGTATAAAAGTCAGTTTTCGGCACTTGAAGCCTTTGACAGCTACTTAAGGTGAATGCATGCCATTAATCTGATTGGATATGAACAAAATATTTTGTTATCAAATAAATAGCTACAGTCACTTATCAAACCTACAAATTGATTCATCTGATGAAGAAACTATTATAGAAGAATTGAAATATTTGAAGGTATGTCTACTTTTCATTCTTTTATGTCTTTCCTCATTCAATTTAAACTCTTTTACTTGCAATGCGTTAATTATAGAAGTTAATGAGTTCAATTAAGAAGCCACTTTCCAGGTCATTTCATTGATGCAATAGATGCCTGGTTCCAAACCTTTCAGACTCTTTGTATCCAATTACTATGTTTAATGAGCCTCTTTGTTATCATGAACAAAGTAATAGAAATGAATACGTCCACCAAAAGTCGTTAAATTAAGATGTCTGAATCCATGGCCGATATTATACAAACAATCATATAAAATTGTCCAAGAAGTCTATCGAAGGTGTACACATAGGTTTTCCTGGTACATCTCGACTGTGCATATGATTTTACTGACCAATATTTGTCATAATATATCATTGATAAACCTTGATTTATTACCGCGGTAACTTGAGAGAAATTACCATATTTTTTGGTATATTGTTAGTAAATTCAAAAATTATGTGTGAAATATGAAGGATACAACATTTAAAATATTCAAGTTGTTCCAGAATTTTGACAAAATATCATTCTTTCTCTTCTTGTTTTATATTTAATTAACTTTTTATATTACACCAGCTATTTGCTTAACCTTCTCTTTATGGAAAGGATGTTGCCTTTTTATTTCAAATTTTGAATATCATTTTGTCATGATTTTGTTTTAGTACCAACTTGTTGTTTTTTATTTGTGTTGTAATGCCTTTTTTTGGTTTACTACTGTGATATTGCTTTTTATGATTGTTGTCGCCATTTTTATTGTTTTTATCTGTGTTTTTGCATCGTTGTATTTTTATCTCTTGTGTTTAGACTTGTTATGTTTTTATTTTATTCAGGTGCTATATAGCGGGTTCACCTTAATACATTTCATTTCATTTAATTTTATATACCAATAACCATTTGTTCAATAAAATTAAAGAATAAGAGAAATTTTATGTTCTAGTTATAGATAAAAATATATCACATTGCTTATTAGAAGTGAGGGAATGAAAGCAAATCTTGTGTTTTTGATTTCAGGCACATGGAGGCAGTGGAATAGTTGAGAATTCAACTGTAGGTCTTCATCCTGATATAAATTTTATTAAAAGAGCATCAGTGGAATCAGGAGTCAAAATAGTGGCTGCCACAGGTAACTTTTTTGCAACATATATTATAATGATAGTGACTTTAGAAATTCTGCGCTGGTTTCACTTTCTTAATGTGTTCATACCTTTAACCATATTATATAGGAATTTACAGGGATATAGTTGTTAAGGTATGCAAACCAATAACCAGAACTAAAATTCAACTGGTTACCATAGAATTTAGAAGAAACATATCATAAGTAATATTTTTTAAGATTATATTTGAGAAATCTATGTTTGAATTTTTTTGTATTCTAGGCTTTTATGTAGATGGTTTCCAAGATGAAACTACAAGAGCGTTGTCAGTAGAAAAGCTCTGTGAAAGAATTAGACATGATATTATCGAGGGAGTAAGAGAAACAGGGATCAAATGTGGTGTTATAGGGGAAGTTGGGTGCACATGGCCACTTTCTGGTATTTGATTTTATATCTGCCTATGAAAGAGCACATAAACTACAAGAGCGTTGTCAGTAGAAAAGCTCTGTGAAAGAATTAGACATGATATTATCGAGGGAGTAAGAGAAACAGGGATCAAATGTGGTGTTATAGGGGAAGTTGGGTGCACATGGCCACTTTCTGGTATTTGATTTTATATCTGCCTATGAAAGAGCACATAAACTACAAGAGCGTTGTCAGTAGAAAAGCTCTGTGAAAGAATTAGACATGATATTATCGAGGGAGTAAGAGAAACAGGGATCAAATGTGGTGTTATAGGGGAAGTTGGGTGCACATGGCCACTTTCTGGTATTTGATTTTACATCTGCCTATGAAAGAGCACATAATGTAATCTCAAATCCAAAAGATTGATTTTTTTAAATTGAAAAGGAGTATCAATTTTGCAATAGTACTGATTGTCATAGAATGACTTTGAGCTGATAAAATATATAAGATTAGTTCATACTAAGTCCTCTATAAAAGAAAATTTCAAAGTTATAATTAGTGATCATGGTTATGATTTAATCAAATGCTTCATTATACTAATTTGAAGCTGATATTCTTTGATATTGATATTCTTTCCTTAGAATTTGAAAAGAGATCAGTTCAAGCATCTGCTATCATGCAACAAGAATTGGGTGCACCAGTTATATTCCATCCTGGAAGGAACCAAGAGGCACCATTTGAAACATTACAGGTATTCCTTGAAGCTGGAGGAAAAACAGACAAAGCTGTCATGTCTCATTTAGATAGTAAGTATTGTCATCTGAGCTTATGTTACTCGTGTGTTTCAGATATAAAATCTATGATCATGACAATAGTTACTTGTTTAGGGTTATTATTGATTGAAACAGTCTATCTTTGCTTGCTATGCTTTTCCTGCAAGGTGGTTATGAAACATTTTTAACAAAATTGTACATTTGTAGGAACATTCTTGGATGAATCAAGACTTTTAGAATTTGCCAATACTGGTATATATTGTGAATATGATCTATTTGGAATTGAGATGTCAGACTACCAACTGTGTCCAAGTTTTGATATGCCTAGTGATGGACAGCGTATTCAATGGATCAAGCTTTTGTTAGATAATGGATATGATGATAAAGTTTTGATTGCTCATGATATGCATACAAAACATAGACTGGTATGTTGAAATGTTTATTTTCTTCTTTAAATAATCAATGTTTATGAAGGTGAGAATTATCGAGGATTATCAATACAGTACAGTGGACACAATATGCCTCTTAAAATTTGACTGTAGGCCTATACCTAATCTAACACATATTCCGAAAAAATTTGATCTTTGACTATAGTTGAGCAGAGTTATTGTTCAACTCGGAGTCTGATCAAAAAATGAGATAGTCCCGTTTTTGAAGGTAAAATAAATGTGTGTTCATTACTACAAAACTACTTCAATATAAAGTGGTTTATGGTTTGAATCAGGATTAGCACAATATCTGTTGTGGTCTATAACTCCATTTCAATGTTTCACTCATGTTAAAATTTCATTCCACATAATAATTATTATCTGTGTTGTTTTTTCTCAGATGAAATATGGTGGTCATGGTTATTCACACATATTGCTTAACATTTTACCTTACATGGAAAGAAGGGGAATAACCCAGCAAGAAATTGATAAAATACTTATTCACAATCCTAGAAAATGGTTGACATTTCTTAATTGATATTTGTCGCCATTTAAAAAGTAAAAGTTATAACAGAATAACTTATTACTTAAATGAAAGAATTAAATATGATAAAAGAAAATGCAGTTTAAATTCGTCTGTTTGTCTTAAAGTTATTTATTAGATAAACCCAACTCTTGGTTTTAATTATGAAAGTGCTACAATGTTATTCTTTGCCTATGTATTATTGATTATTGATGGAAATCAGGAATGTTTACATTCATTGTAAGCATCTTGTCATTGTATGTTATGTTTTCACAATAGTAAAATCAACAACAATATTAAAAAAAACAATATGCACATGTTTATCATTAATGAAGAAATACTGTTATTTTTATAAACTATTGTTATCTATTTTTGTGGACTGTTATTGTTATTGTTTTTGATGCGCATTTTAATCGCAATTATACCCTATACTCGCAAATCTGATTATTAATCTGCTGTCGAACTTCATAGGTATTAATGCAAAAATTTGAAAACATGAGATTTATTTGATTAGCAGAATATCGCTTATATTGGTATTTAATTATCTATGTTTTTAAAGTAATATATCTTGATCATTGTACATCTTATATACTGTTTTATAACAAAGCTCAAAATGTAAAATAAAACCTAATCCTAATTCTATCAGTCTGTTGCACAGTGTTATGCAATCACATGACTACAAAATAAACGTCACTGAAATTAATGGCTGGCTCCTTTCTCTATCATCAGAGCCAGATCTATACAGACATGTCGTGATTGTAGATGAGCCTCATCATGTGAGACCATCTGAATCTGTGACATATCTCAGCATATTTCACCAATGGCGACATATCACATTCGCGCCAAGTTAAATCACGCTGTATCAGTACCATATTTCACCACACCACATGATTGCCATGAGATATCCAGATAGCTAGTTGGTAGTTACTGTTGTGAAATGCCTCCAGAGGCGGATAAACCTATAGGCAAACTAGGCAGCTGCCTTTCGGCCCATGGAAAATTCGGCCATGACAATTTTGTTTCAGTAAAAAATATCAAACAGTTAATAAATTTCCGCAGGCCCATCGAAAATTGTCCTACAAGGAGGAGTCAGGGCTACCTCATACGTCAGTACGTCAGTGAGTTCGTCACTCCGTCAATGAGTTCGTCACTACGTCAGTGAGTTCGCCACTCCGTCACTGGAGTCCATCAATACGTCGATGCTACCTTACAATTTTATAACTTTTGTTTTTAATAAGTTCTTAAACGAAAAACGACATTTGACGGAGTATTTAAATCAAATCGTCTATAGAACATGTCAAAAACTAAAAAAAAAATTTTCGTACAAATTGGGGTATATCTAATTTCCATCAGTAAACGAAAATAAGATACAAGCTAATGACTTCGATTTTCGTGTTTTTAAAGCATCGTAACTCGTTTCTATTATTGTATGAACCTATATCAACATTCTTGCAGGATATCGATCTCAATTTGCTTATGGGTCGTGCAAGTGAAATATCTTGTATGTAGGCTATACAAATAGGCCAGAATTTTAACAATTCTTGGTATGTTTACGTATAATTTTGTGTACATCGTTTAATATGATTTTTTTACGAACGATTTTTGAGTTAATTGATTTCGATCTATCCAAAATAAACGAATTTGGCATGTGAATACGAACGAGACTGCAGTTGTAACCCGATCTTGATGGACTTTGGCATGTTATGTATATTGTTGAGAACTTTTCGCGATTTTTCTTCGAAATGTATTGGTGATCACTATAGAAAAAAAATTTCTTCTGCTTTTGTCGAAATTTGGAATGCTATATTGGAAATAACTTCGATCTTCGATTTATGTTCAATTAACGTTTTTTTAGTTATTGATCTTTGTTTGGCAAAAACAGCGTCAAAGTTTTCCTGGGAACACATTTATCTCTTCCACCGATTATTGTTTTGACATTAATTTGGTTATAATATATAACCGTAATTATTTACATCTGGTTATTATTTAAGATTTTGTAAACTTTTTATGATTATCAGGGACACTGATTTGCACCATTCTAATTTTCAGATCTGCGTTTTATTACTTCACCATCTGAAAGTTTCTTATATATTATTTTCAGTTTTTGCGATGGTTTAAAGGGAATTACATGAACCGCAGACGTCCTATTGAAAATTGGAATGGTGAAAATTGATCCTTTCAGTGTTCCTAATACATATGTGAAGTTAAAAAAAAAAACTTTGGACAATCTCTTTAATATGGAACAAATGATGTGAAAATATTTGTAGTCATAATCATATTGCATTTTTAATGAAAAAAGACGTTAAACTCCGACACTGGAATTGTTGCTTCTGAATGCGTTAGACAATATTTACATTATGCATTTGTAAGTAACGAGCCATATTGAAATGTGCTGTGATCAATGGAGATATTATATTATTTTTTTAAAAACAGAAGAATAAATGAGATTAAAGCTGCCATGATTATGATAACTGTGAAAATATATATTTTTTCAAAAACTTGTAATATTTTATGTCGAATTCTGGTATTCTTTTATTTTTAATAAAACAAATAATAAGACTAGAGCCACTCGTGGCACAGAGTGGGACTTTGCAAATGTAGCAATTTGCTAAAGACCCCGAAAAAATCAACCATCGACGATAATTAGGTCAAGCGCAAGAACAAGTCTAAAGTTGATAATTTTTTATTTTTTAGAAGATTCTAATACCGGAAGTAGACGTCAGACCTCACAAATGAAAGTATCAGCAGATAGCCAAGGTCAATGACCTTTGATCATGTAAAGGAGAAGGCCTAAAAAGGTCAAGATCAAGAGATATACGCCATTAAAATTTCAAATTGCTAACGACTATAAAACCAGAAGTTGACCTAGGACAGCAAATATAAAAGTATAAATAGATAGCCAATGCCAATGACGTTTGATCCTACAAAGGTCAAGGTCAACAAAGGTCAAGGTTAAAAATTGAAAATATTGAATTTCCAAAACCTGTTCCTTTTTTTGAACTATGAAGCGGAAACAACCAAGACAAAGTGGCTTAAAATATGAGGTAATTGTGTAAAAAGTTCCATTTTGCACAAATGTATACTTTGCGAGTTATGCCCGTGGCCAAAAATGTCAATAATGAGTAATTTAACCCGGAAGTGCCACGCCCAACTCAATTTTTTTTGAATAAGTTAATCAATATTCAAAATGTTACGTTATGTTCCAAATGTCAAGTTCCTACATAATAGAGGTCAAAAGATATAGGTCAACAAAAGTCAAAAAAGGTCAAAGTCGAAAAATGAAAATATCCAAATGTTAAAACCCGTTCCTTTTTTGAAACTATAAAGCTGAAACAACTGAGCTGTTAATACATACTGGCCAAAAGGATGAGGTAATTGTGTGCAAAGTCTCTTTTTGAACAAACGCATCCTATGCGAGTTATGCCCCAGCCCCAAAATGTAAACAATTAGTAATTCAACCCGCATGTGCCACGCCCACATAAGTTTTTTTGTCTTAGGTGAATTCATATTCAAAGTGTCTAGTTATATTCCAGATATCAAGGTTCTACATCAAATAGATCATAACATATACATACACTAAGCTCAAAAAGTCGCAAATATTGTAAAAAAAACAAAACTCAAATTTGAAAAAATCACGAATTTCAATTTTGCTTTAAAAAAACAATTGTTATATATCTATGTAAAGTACACGAGAAGCACATTAGGAAACCGAAAAAATTTACTCTCTAGGTTAATTAGGTCACGTGCTAGAACAGTCCAAAGTTGCGAATTTGGATGTTTTTGGACAGCTATAAAAGCGAAAGTAGACGTCAGAG
>NW_008706746.1:1316265-1317571 GCF_000327385.1 Lottia gigantea
CCAAATTTTGCTTCTCCCAATATTTGACTCCAGTTGGAATTACATCTTTTAATTTTATCAGTGCTTTGTAGCAAAATTTGGAAGTCAATTGGGCGTATGGAACATTGTTACCACTAATATTAAAGGAATTTTCACCAGTATGGACTACAAATGAACAAAAGTTGATAATGTCTGTCCATTTTTGTGGTAATGACTGCTTAATGTGATTATAGGTCTCTATAACCCTGTCTTTATTTAAATCAGGGAATTTTTCCTCTAACATGTCAATAATAGAATGATTTTTTAAAAATCCTGGTATGACATAATATAAAATGTCATAAAAAGTTAAAATTTCACATTGTATAAAATAATTAAAAGATAAAACTCTATTATTATTACTTAGTAAAATGTTATTAAAAATAGGCTGAATTGCAATATCATTTAAAATTGTTGGATCTGGTCTTGAACTGCTGTTCAATTCATCCCATGCTAATAAAAGATTATAATAAAAAGGCGGTAGAATGCTTAACAGTTTAAAATTAAAATGAATTTTAAAAATGTCTTTATCGAGACCAAAAGGGCCATACAAATTTAAAAAATAAGACATTGTTTGTTTCCATATATTACAATTTTCAGGGTTAAAATACGCCTTGAGCCATTTTAAAAGTAGGGAATGTCCCTTCAGTTTAATGTCTACTAACCCCATGCCTCCACAGGATTTGTCTGATGTCAGACGCCTTATCCATTAGGCCACGCGGCCGTTAATACTGAGCTTGAGTGCCGTAGTTTTCCTCCAACGCCCTACTGTCCACAGATAAACCCCGATGTCCTTACTTTTGTTAAAAACAGAGCATTCATAACCTCGTTAATCAGGGCAGTGTTTTGTAAGCGACCATACCCCACCTAACGGGCCCGGTTAGCTCAGTCGGTAGAGCATCAGACTTTTAATCTGAGGGTCAAGGGTTCGAGTCCCTTATCGGGCTTCTAAGTTTTTTTTTCTTTTTTTCACACTGTTGTTCTGTGACTTTCAAATCGCCGAACTGTGATCACTTGACGAGTATAGACGTGTTCATGTTTCGCTCCAGGATTTAGTCAACCGTGACAGAAAACTTCAAAAATTTCTTTGTTTAATTGTGATACAGGGATTTAAATGCTTTAATTGCTTCGGATTTAAAAGGACAAGGTGGGGGCTACGGCCCCAGGAAGGAGGATACCCCTTTCCTGAAACTCCTCATGGATTCAAAAATGGATATAGAGGAATATGAGAACCTTCAATCTGGTGTTAGACATTATAACAAGGAATGTACTGTATCTTTAGAGTAAGTGA
>NW_008706746.1:1325533-1326570 GCF_000327385.1 Lottia gigantea
CCAGGGACGATCATTTTTTTTTAGTCTGTGGTAAACTACTGATCCGTCCATGTCCTTACTCGTAAGGAGATTGACGTTGTCAGGATGGCCGAGCGGTCCAAGGCGCTGCGTTCAGGTCGCAGTCTGGTTCTCCAGGCGTGGGTTCGAATCCCACTTCTGACATAATAGTTTTAATGTGTTCTTACCTTCATTGGGTTAATCCTTAACACATTTCCATCCCTTTTTAGCGAACAGGAGACACAAAACACAGCTAAAATCAACTGTTTTGATTGTATCCATGCTGAACAAGTAAACAAACGTCACAAACTTCATCACTATGGTTAACTATTGTTGACGTCATTGTTCGTGTGCAAATAGGGAAAATAGAAAAATTAGGAAAATTGGGAAATTGGGAAAAAGAATAGACATAGCAGAGCGTGGTTTCGATCCACGGACCTCTGGGTTATGGGCCCAGCACGCTTCCACTGCGCCACTCTGCTGACATGTCAGTGGACGTTATTAACACCATTTTGAGCCATTTAATATGGCCTTTCACGTTCTGCCGAATTTTCATGCAGTGGTTTCTTGGTACAAGTATGTCCCAAGTGGTCTAGTGGTTAGGATTTCGCGCTCTCACCGCGACGGCCGGGGTTCGATTCCCCGCTTGGGAGTGTATTTTTTTGGACATCGATATGAAAACAAGACGTCCAATCATTTAAAAGACACATTGATAAAACCTAGTTAATGCAAAAGTTACATGGAGATGCCGGGGATCGAACCCGGGGCCTTTCACATGCAAAGCGAACGCTCTACCACTGAGCTACATCCCCAATCATGCTCAATGAAAGACAATAACCTGCATGAGCGGACAGACTAAGGGTAAGGGTTTGGCTGGGCTGGGGTTTGGTTTAGGGTTTAGGGTTTGGTTCAAGGTAAAATATCATAGTTACACAAAATAACATGTCGCTGCGAGCAGGATTCGAACCTACGCGGGTAGAACCCATTGGATTTCAAGTCAACGCCTTAACCACTCGGCCATCGCAGCAGATGACTGATTG
>NW_008706746.1:1348181-1403058 GCF_000327385.1 Lottia gigantea
TCACTGACGTACTGACGTATGAGGAAGCCCTAGCCAGAGTAAACATTTCATCCGTCATTCGTCGATGCTACCTTACAAAATTACGGGGCTCTATGTAAACAACAAAGCGAAAGAATACAGGATTAAGTTTTGGAAGTTTCGGTACTAGTAACGGGCTCGACGAAAATATTGACTTACTGACGGACATCAGTGCTGCTCTGATGCATTCCTTTAGTTTAGCGAAATGGCTGAATTATACTGACTTAATCAATGCTGCATTTATTTTTTCGTTTTCTTTTGTATTTATTGGTGTTTCGTATTCTGTAAGGTAGCATCGACGAATGACGGATGAAATGTTTTACCCTATCTAGGGCTTCCTCATACGTCAGTACGTCAGTGAGTTCGCCACTCCGTCAATGAGTTCGCCACAACGTCAATGAGTTCGCCACAACGTCAATGAATCCTTCGACCGTCAGTGCGTCACGTCAATGGTTTAGTTAACCTGACAATGTTATCGAGTCAGGGCTACCTCATACGTCAGTACGTCAGTGAGTTCGTCACTCCGTCTCACTGACGGAGTGACGGGTGAGGTAGAATTAATTGACAAGGAGCGTGATGTGTGAGAATCGACTAAATTGTTTGAGCCTAGTGGTGATGAATGCCGATATCGTGCACACGATTGATGCTGATGGGCTGACTGATCTGATCGCAAACTTCCTGCAATTGTAATTGTAATCACACCATGACAACTCAATAAAATGAGAAATTAGGCCCTCTACCGTTCGTTTGCCTAAGGCCCAACAAGTCTAAATTCCGCCACTGAATGCCTCTGTTGTATCCGGACCAGTGGCAGAGCCATTTGTTGTACAGGAGGAAAAATGGATTGCACCCCACTTTATTATTATCAAGTTGGAAAAATATTTATACGTTTTTGCACGAAAATATGTGTCAGCATGCACCAAATCGATTCAATTTTTTTCGGAAATTTTCTTTGGAGAACCCTGCATCTAAGGCTTGCGGCCAGGACTTGTTTTATTTTCAAATCAGCCTCGACATTTGTCCCTCAATTCCATGGATTTAAATTCTTGAACGGATTCTTAGGAAATAGAAAATTAAAGTGAGAAAATCTGTTTTGGAGAAAATGATGGAAAAGTTCCCATATCAGACACAATTAATGATAAACCTGGAATAATAAAGAATAAGCCACTACTAAAACTACTATGTTCGATTCTAGTTCTCCTTAGATATATTAAGTTCTCCAGAGTGATGATTGTGATGAGTTGCCAATATAACCTAGCGAACGATGATGAAATTTTGTATCTAGCTAGCACAGCTTATGTTTTGAGTAAAAAATGACATGAGTACACCATGCACTTTTCACGTTCACTTCACGATAAAATGATGATGAAATATCTGTTATTATTGATGAAATTAGTTTACCTTGGTAACGATATTGAGGTAAACAATATTTTAAACACGCTGTTTTCCTCATGATAGCACGTTCATTTCCCGTGGTTTATTTCTAAGTTAAATAATTAAAAGAATATAGACCCTTTCCCCCACAATAACTCCTTTGTTGCCCTACTCATTGATATTTCGTCTTTTTATTTGAATTATTCACAGATTGTTGAATTTGAATACAGAATCTAGAAGAAGCACTTGACAAAAAATAAAGACTTCTATTCGAACATTAACAAAATACACGCCCTGACTTCTTTAGACATGGACTTTGGACTCTACAGAAAACCGGCTTTTTGACATTGGGTGTCTTTTCATAAAAATCGGTGATATATTACAGCTGATAACTCATTATTTGTAAGGCTTCCATGCTGCAAACATCGTTCCAAAATGCAGACGATAATATTCTTTACAATTTCGATGGTAATAGTTTCATCAGACTTTAATTCAAGTAGTGACAATTCCACGGATTTCAGTAACTTTTCAGATTTTTCGGACATGGAAAATAAAAGTGAGGAAATCTATTTTGAAGAAAATGATGGAAAATTTCCCATAGCAGACCAAATAAATGATAAAACTGGAATAATAAAGAATACATCCACTGAGTCTACACCGGAAAGTACGACATCCAGTCATGGATGGACTGGTCTACGAACCCCAAGACCGGATAAGAAATTAAGAGAACTTCAAAAGGAACTGGCTAAGCAGCGTTTGAAACAAAAGGAGATTGAGTTGAGGAAGGTAAAGGCAAAAGAAAAAGAAGCGAAAAGAAGGCATCGCCACGAAAAGAAAGGAAACAAATTAGCAGATAAGAAAGCAAGACAAGAGTTAGAAGATGAAACCTTTTCAGCCAAATTTGGAAGCCTTAAAAACCGAACTATCGCCAAGGAGCACAGGTCAAAGCGAAAACATATCAGTAGAAAATCACAACATGAACGTCCGGAAAAGATAATCCAACATTCTAAAGAGTGTATAGATTGTGACCCCAAAGAAAAAGCTAAACGCATTGAAACATTCCGAAGACAAGTTCTGGAGAAATTAAGAGTAGAGAAAGTTCCATCAAATTACGTTTCCCCACCTCGTTTGCCACCCCAGTATGATCCTGAATATATGCAAGATGAATGGTTAGACGACGGTGATGACAGTTTTTATGCAAAAACCAAACAACTTATAATTCCAGCATCTGACGGTAAGCTTCTTTAATTACTAATTTAATTAATATTAATTATGAGCTGTGAGAAAGTGTTTTAGCCTTTTATTCAAAGAACAACGTTGGTCCGTATCGGACAGACAAACAAATTGGAAAATTTCGAGACTCCATGTGACCTCTTGTAGTAATGTTATGACAGATAATACATAAACGTCAAATTATCTACTGTATGTCATGTATATTTTATTTAAATAAATGATACATCTTGAACAATGACACCTCGTGTCTTAAAGACGTTACGAACCGGACAATCCCAGTTGACCCAATATCTTGCAAAATAAAACAACCGACTTCAGAATTCATATATATGTGTATTACGAAAACATCCTAGGTATTATAATTAGAAGCATCTGGTCACATCCGATTAGCCCAATCACGAGAAATATAAAAAACACGAGGTAATATTATCTGCTATAAGGTTTCTCTTAAAGGGACAGTTGCACCATTTTGGGGGTTGATTTTAATCTTGAGTATATGTAAATATTCTTTAGTAGTACTAGAAATGTACGGAAATCGTATAATTCCTAAATACTTCAAACTAGGAATTCCACTCACTATTTCTCTATATGTCTTTTCTATATATCACAGAGTATCATTAAATGACGAGTCGTCATTTTAACATTAAAACGCAGAAAATTCTGAACACTCATGGATTTGAAAGTTCAAATTTCGACGGTGAGCTGTAAACACTGTTACACATTGGCTTAGTTAAAAATTCCCGTTTCTGAGACTAAAGTATGATTAATCAAAAAAAAAAAAATGGCACACCTGTCTCTTTAAAGTTAACTGATGTTATAACTTCGATTTCCCGTCCCACGTGTATGATTCCTGCAGTTATTCACGAAAAACTCTATCTTAAATCCTTTTAACACTGGGGCATATAGACACAGAAATTACAATGTATTTTCTGTGCAAATGATAAATGAGATGCTAAGATGGCATAATTCATCTCGTGGAATTCTAAGAGGAAAAGTTTTTCAGAGGAAATCGAAATAATATATCAAAACCAATGAGAATTTAACCATGAAATGAGAACTTCGGGTCAGAGCGTTCTCAGAGAATGAAAAGGGAGTAGATAACAGATTTCTTTCACTATTCACGTCAGTCACAGCAAGTGTCCTACTAGTACAGCTATCTCACTTCCTCCTTAAATTCAATAACATGTAATTTGAAGCCATTTAAGTGCAGATTCCTTCGGTTTAAAGAAACACACCCATGTTCCATCTTTGTTTCAATACTCGTCACGTATTTTAATTATGTGTCAAAGAATGAACCTTTATCAGTCGGTAAGCAATTAATATATCTTTTAATTACACTGAAAACTTTTTGCATTCCAGTTTCTCACCATTGTGCACCAAGGCATGCAACTGGCTGCTATCATTTCGTTTTGAAAAGAAAAATCACTGGTTATATTACATCAGCAAAACTCTGGATTTTTAAAAACAGAGACCAAAACGATAAACAGCAGTCTTTTACCATATCAGAATTAGAGCCAGATACAAGATACGATCACACCAAACTAAGACCAAAGAACATTGTAGATAGAATCGAGACTGACGTTAAGAAAGGCTGGCTGCAGTTTAACATGACTTCAAGCGTCAGGAAGTGGTTAGAGAAACCTCACATGAACCATGGTTTCTCTGTCCGATGCAAGACCTGTTACTATAGAAAGCATCGTGTGTTATTTGGGGCTAAAGAAGGATACCGCCCAGTACTAGTAATCCATCTGGGAAGAGATCGAGGACGACGAGGTAGAAGAAGTATCGACTGTACCCCCGGAGAAACCTCTTGTTGTCGCCAACAGTTTTATATATCATTTGAAGATATTGAAAACTTCGTCCAGGTGCTGGAACCTAAAGGTATATGGGCCAACTATTGTACTGGTTCTTGTCACGGTTAGTTGTTGTTTTTATTTGTACTTCAATTGGGAAAAATTCATACGGCACACAGAAGTAGCCGGGAAACCTCATTTCAATCAATTTAATAACACGCAAAATCGTTGTCTGTTTTGGCTGAAGCACAATGTGAACATATAAAATAGCTTTTGGGCCCGTATGCACGAAACATGTTAAGTGAAGACAGCTTCCCAGGCAAGGTAATATACGCACACTGGCGACTTTGATTTTAAATCAAAATATTTGACAGTACAGTAACAATTACCAGTATGATATATTCAACCTTCAGACATAACTTCTTTTGAACTTTTTGAGGCTGAATAATATTACCAAGTTTCATCTAAATCTGTCAGGAATTGAGCCTTCTAGAATGTTTACAGACTAAAACTTGAACGCGTTTGCAATAACTCATACTAAATATTTTTCGATAGGGTTCATCCTTGGGTGTTTACATACACTCACACCAAGTTTCGTCAAAATCTGTCAAGAATTGTGCCTTCTAGAGTGTTTACGAGCAACTGTGGACGGACGGACGAATGGACATGGGTGACGACCATATACGCCCTCCATTCCATGGATATCCTTAGAATCTTCCTTAGGTTCTATCTCGATTTAAGTGGTATGCATAGTGTCTTAAGATAAAAATGTTCTAAAAGATGTCCCTATCTTAATGGTACCTATTCTGTCTTCATAAGAGGAAAATCTTTCCTAAAGTCAGTGACCTTCACTGGTTTGATCTCACAATGGTTGCCGTCCTAGCTGGGAGTGTTAAGGTAGAGTAAGCCGAACAAATTTGCGACCGTGAGAACCCTGTGGGTATCTGCAATGAACAAGAGTTGTACATGATATTTTGCTTTGACAAAGCTGGATTCTCTTCTTTGCTCTTAGGTATTATGCATCGGAGTATCCAACAGGTTACTTCAGACACTAAAGATACGAGTGTGACGGAGAAACAATTAAAAGATACACCAAAGCACAGTACATGAGTATGTCGGATTGTCCATGAGTTACCTGTGCTCTTCTCGTATGCTTGTTTACACTTGCTTGGTCTTGTTTTAGTGGTACCAAAGACATCTTTTCATGTACAATTCACAATGTTCTTAATAATAAAATAATTCCATACTGCCACTTTTAACGCCTCACATTGGTGAAGCTTATACAGTTGACTGTTGATACCCAAGGTGTTAATATGAGATGTTAATTTTCTACTCTCCAGGAAAAGTGATAAATCTTTTATGTTTCTAATTTCAGAACCTACAAATGCTCATTATAATCACACTTCTTTAATTCAAGCCATGAGGTGGAGAGCTGGAACTGTGAACGAAACCTTTATGGAAGAAATAAAACCGTGCTGTTCCCCTATAAGTTATTTGACTAAATCAATGTTAATAATTGAACCCAGTGGAGATCTGAGTTACAATGAAATCCCCAATATTTCGGTTCAGGCGTGTGGATGTGTGTAGTAATAAGCTTATTGTGCTGATACCAATGAAATCATGTGATGTGTTCATACCCTTTAATGTCTCAATGCGATGTGAATTTCTGGAACATCTCATACTACACGTAACCGACATGCATCGAAACACTGCTCTTGAAATTAGCTGGCTGTATAAAATGGCATGTTAAAAGGTCTGCTCTCCCATACTCTCTTGCAATTTCTGTCTAAATTCAACGATCAAGCCGAAAAACGAGGGCTGTTAAACTTTGGTGCTATATCTATTGAACACTGGAGATCTGACACCGATGATGTGACTGTAGCCACCAATTTCCATCAGCCCAACTTAAACAAAATAATACTCATTACAACTGATTTACTGCATTTCAAATGTGAATTAATTCAAAATGCTAATAGCACTTTATATTTATAATAATTATGGCAATTATCCGATTTATGATCTATTTCGCGTCTCATAAAATAAGACTTTTGTTATCATTTTATCAATGCAATTCCTTACGTATTATACATTATAAATCAATGCATTATAGTTAGTCTATTTTTATTTTTGAACGAAACATATACCTTTTGTTTAATAAATATTTTTGAACCCATCCCATTTTCATTTGTATTACGGCAGGAAAAACCGATGTTATTCTTCTGTTCAGCAGTAAATTGCGATATATCTTTTGGGTTGGTGTCAGCTTGAACTTACGTGCTTTTCTCCATATAAACTATTGCTATGTCTGGTCACAAACGATTGTGAATGTATCATTTTCCCATTAAAAATTGTATATTGTGTGGTCTATGATCATATAAAACATACCAAGAGAAACTCTTACTAATAAGATACATGTTGTAAATCATTCTATGCACCATAAAGAGAGAAGCACTTTAATAGTAATAATCAATGAAAAGTCTTTTGAAGTTATAATAGAAAACAATCAGTAACAAACAAGAGCTATAAATAATCAATTTACCGTTACCCTTACTTAATTAAGTTTAAGTTGGTTTTATCAAAGATGTTTTCAGTCCCTTTTTTCTTTTCAAATATGCATGACTAAATTATATATCAATCCAATGCCATTTTTGTGAATTATAGAAAATGACATCATAGCAGTGTATTTTAACCAAAAGAGCTAAAACCTTACCCCACACAATTATTGAAAAAATAAGTTAACCCATCACCATTGCAAATAATTCTTCACGCACTGTTATAAAACAACAGCACCAGCCTCACAACGACTGCTGGGCATATTAGACATTTGCACCCATTTATTACTAGAAGGATCATAACATTCCATGGAATCTGTGGTGATGGGAGCTGAGTATTGGTCTGGGTAATAACGTCCACCAATAACATATAATAAACCATTAACTCCAATCACACTGGGTCCAGCTCGTTTCATAGACAGTGGAGGTACTACTGACCATTCATCCTTTAATACAACACATATTTCTTTTCGTTTTTTAAGGGAAATGAAATAAATAAGAAGCATTGTATAATTGTATGAATGCATTTGCATACCTGCCACTGTCTGTCATTGAATTGGGGTGACCAGATTACAGGCAATTTGTACATAGTCTCAGAACAATTTGATCAAAACTGTAGCCTTTGTCTTGAATTAAGAGATAGCAAGATGGAATAAATTATGCCAATATATAAAAACATCAACATACAAGTGTATTAAAGGCACTTACCAATGATAAAGAGTATTTTTGTACAGTATTTAAAGGACCTTCATGTTCATTCCACCCTCCTGCTACATAGATATAATCATCAATAGCAGCAGCTCCAATATAGGCTTTACGGGACGGCATATTTGATAATCTCATCCATTCTTTAGTCACTGGATTAAAACTATCAATAAACTTTAATTCTGTTCCCATCTCACTCAACCCTCCTATTACATAGATTAAACCTACAAAATATAAATACATAATCAAATTAAATAATGGTACATAATTTCATAGTAAACCATAATTGTGTTTAATTGTATTTAGGTAATGTCTAATTATTGGGCTAAGCAGTTGATAAAGCTTAATATAAGCTTTTTACATCACTCTTTACACATACATTAAATGGATCTGAATAACCATGAACAATTGAATATAATGTTTTACAATTTTTGTCAGTGTGCTTAGGAAATTTGACATAAAAGGAGAATTCTTAGTGGATAAGGATTTCCAAGAGTGTTACCATAGAGAGGTTAATACTAGAATGAGGTGAAATATTTCTACTCAACAAATGAAGTAAAATACCATACCTTGATGTTCTATAACAGCCATACCAAATCTTGGTGTCGGTAATTTACCCACAATACACCAATGGTCGATATCAGCATTATATTTCTCCACAGTATCTCCTATTACAGAGCCAATCCAACCTCCAAATGCATATAAATTATTTCGATAGGCACATAAACCTAATCCACATCTTGGATCTGTCATAGTTCCCAGTTTCGTCCATTTTTTCTCATCTGGATCAAATATTTCCACAGAATCATGAATCAAGGAATCATTTTCACCACCTGCAACATATATTTTACCATCTAATACTGCTGCGCCTAATCCACTCCGAGGGTTTCTCATACATGGTAATGACTGCCATTGTTTATGGAAGGTATCAAATCTTTCTACAGATCGCAATGTATGCATATCACTCCAGCGATCCCCACGTTTACGACAATATCCTCCAATGATATAAATATTTTTTCTTGCACTTAATCTAGGTTGGAGCATCATAGGATTAATTTTGGAGAGCTGAAGTTCTAAACACATTTTCCGCGACATTTTATAGTCTTGGATAATTTTCTGAATAGCAATTTTCAGGCTAATATCTTCACACTCTTCAATGAATTTTTCCAGAAATTTGTCAGAAATTATTGGAAAACGTATCGGCACTAAAATATCAAAAACTTCACGTCTCCTTGCTATTAAGTCATGTTGAATCCATCTGATAGCTGCATTAAAGGCCTGAGTTTCATTCTCAATACGAAGATTCTCACTTGATAAGAAATGTATCAAGGTCTCTTTTGGTAACTGTAGAAATTCCTCACAGTGGACAACCTATAATATCAAAACGTTTTAGATATATGGAACTACCATGACAAATATATGTAGGCTTAGGTATATATAAAAAAATATCTTAGTGTCTTGTCTTACTTCACCACAGAAATATGTAGAAAACATTGTACCACACTACAGAGAATGTGTAAGCTTACTGTTGGATTTATAGATAAACCAAGAACCACTAGGTATTTCGTACAAGATCTAAAGGACATTACTGCAGAATTTAAGACAAATGATATACATCTAAAATCTCTTGGATTAAGTACTATTTAATATTGTTGAACTTCATGTGTTCTTGATATCTGAAGTTCTAAATGTAAAGAAAGGACAACAAGAGTTAACCCAGGTTATAATATCCCATTAAATACCTGAAGGAAATGTTTCCGTATAAAAGATTCTGCAGCTCTTTTTATATCATAACAAGCATGAGCTTCACAAAATAAATAAATACCTAAAATAATTCATATTACAGATCATCTTAATGATAAAGAAATAGCTGCCACTATGACGCTTTTCAAACCAAAGATCTAAAGCTGTTTTTTTTTCTCAGAAATACTTGATAGTTCATTCCTGAAACTTTTGTCAGCAACAATTGTCAATTGTATAATTCAACTAAAAAAGAAAAAGTGTAAACATTGATTAACAATAATTTTGTTGTTCAAATGAAGGTTAGAAATCTCTTAAAGTTCAAAAATTTATATGTTCATACTCAAGTAGGCTACTGGTATTATTCTGACAGAGAAAAACATCTTACCTATACAGTTATCACAGTTTAAATGTTGTTGTAAGAATTGACCACATGCTTCTGTAACATCAGTTAAACCTAACATATCAGATGTGGCCATTAACTCTTGCACATTGTCTAAGGTAATTTCTATTATGCCTTAACAAAAGAGAAATTCAAATAAAGATAAAAGAGATACTTTGTAATTTATTGTTTGGTTGTCCTAAAAATTGTCCAAAAGCAGACGCTGCCTTTCGTAGGTGTAGATATAGGCGACTTTAAGACAATTGGCCCTGTATTCTTGAAACGATCTTAGAACTAGGATATCCTAGAAACTGGAAACCCTAGAACATCCTAGCGTAAGATCATTTTGAGAATAAGCAGCCTAGTGTTGATTACTACTCTAAAATTTTACAACTAGGAATCTTTACGACTAGGAATAAGACTTACTTACCAGAATAAATAAACGATAATAATCCTTGTAAGATCTCTTTATCTACACCATGTAGAGTAATCTCTCTTTGTTTCTCCTCTGTCATACCAGACATAAACATTGCTTTGAAAAATGAACTGGAAGCAGCCAAAATATGGCGATGGGCATTGAAAGTAACTTCGCATACAACAATACTGACATCACAATATAACCCATCATTCCACAGTTGACAAAGATTCTTCAACAGAAATTGTGGATATGATTCCACAAAGTGGGAAACATTATCTCCCTTAAATGGTCTCGTATCAAAACTATCAGTGTTGCTAGGTTTGCGTGACATGTGTTTTGTGACAGCCACTGCCATCTTTAGGTTGTCACTAGTCTTGAAGCTGCATTAATCTAAAATAGAAAATATTAAGCTTACTCCAAAAAGAAACTGGTATTAATATTCCAGTAACCATATCTACACTATTTACAATTCAGTGCTAAGTTTTATTTGTTTAATTTTCAAATTCTAATGGGGTCGGTTTGAGGAGAGTAGTCTAGAAGTAGAAGCCACAGAATTGTCAAGGGGAATGGGGTCTCAGCAGCAATACTTTCAGCGTGTAACATAAGAAATTTGAGGATGGGGGTTCAAAGCAATTAATTGGATTGATTGAACTGATATGTCAAAATGAGTCTTTCCACTATGATCTGACACCCCGCTTAGTAACCTTAGTCACATGAAGCTAATTTTGACAAAAGAAAGAATTCATAGACATGGCATAGGTACAAGAGGGTCGATAAATATAAGCACTTTATAAGAGCAAAGCAAAGTTAGGGGGAGGACCGGCTTTCAGAATTTAAGCTACAGATACAGGATGGATAATTAATATGAGCAGTAATTGGACTAAAATTTCATTTAGCAATGTTTAGTTTCGCATTTAACCATGATGTCCATTACAGATTATTTATAAAATCAATAAAAAACGTTAAGGCCTACGATTATCAATTATATCAGAAAGTTTGAGAAATTTCTTGTTTACATCTATACACTCTTTTTTCCTTCGAAATGAAGAGTAAAGAGGGGAGCTTATTGTAAAATCTAATGTTAAACTTATTGACTACAATTCAATATACTAGGTTCGTTCAGAGCCGTATATAAACGGCTCTGGGTTCGTTCGATTAGATGGTAACCATCTGCATTTAGTCACTAATCAAAACCGCATGATGGTGTTTCCTGTTTATCATACCACTGACAAGAGTTTCAAGGTCAATTTATAATAAAGCTCTCAAGCAAAGAGACATTGATTGGTCCCTTTCATTCGTTGTGAATATAAATTTGTGGATAATATACTATTCATTACATGTAATTAAACTCATCAAAATATAATGAATAACTCAACACACATTGGGTTAAAATACGGGTAAAAGGTATTATGGTCAGAGTAATACGGGCACAAGGTATTATGGTCACAGTAATAAGGGAACAAGGTATTATGGCAACAGAAATATATTACAAGGTATTATGGCCACAGTAATAAGGAAACAAGGTAATTTGGTCACAGTGAAGGGCACAAGATAATTAGATCACATTAATGAGAGGCACTGAGAATTCCTGGAATAACCCATAATACCTTGCGCCTGTTTTACTGTAACCATATTTTCGGTGACCAAATTTCCTGTGACCAAGTTACCGTGCACCAACAGATTCAATGAGGGACAACTGTCTAGGCTGATTTCGGAATGCGGCAAATTGAATTATTTTGATGCATTCGGACACATATTAAGGGGCAAAAACGAATAAAAATCAAAATCTAATTTGCCAAAAAATTAAGTGGAGGTACAAAGCTGGGGTGCAAACCATTTTTCTTTTGGAGAGGGGGTGGGGGAGTCCCCACTCCCACTGTTTAAAATTCAAGATGAGTCTGAGGTACTATTTCTGATGTGAACCAGATCCATTAAAACTGTGTAAAGACATCACTGTGCTCGGAGACCATTTAATTGTAAGGTAATTTCCAATGTAAGCATATGTATGGTTTTAGACCATTTGAGCGAGCATGTCCTAGTAAATGCCAAAATTCAATATTAGACTTATAAACTATACAGTCGAGTAACCTAATTTCGTGGAAACCTATTATTCGTGGATTTCCGGAAAGGTCAAATTATTAATCATTTACATGAGCGACCTAGCGCGACCTCCGCATTAGTTTGTTTTAATAAACATGGGTTTTCTCTACAATATCAGCTAGTAGAATGAATCCAGTAGTTGCAAGCAAGGTAAAATGTATTAATGTATACTTTGACAAATACAAAATGGCGGATTTCAGTTATTACCAAACATCACCATTTTTTATCGGCCGAATTTCCTTATAATCCCTAGCCGTAATCGGAATTCCAAGTGTCGTCTGCTAAAATGTAGTCCAACGAATGAAGTCACGTGATCAAGTAGCGGATTCCGTGTAAGCAGAAAATTTCTATGGAACACAAAGTTTCAGTGACTTTTAGCAATAAATCACGCTACGTATCTTATTTTGTCAGTCACTATTTTTTTTTTTAAATCGTGGTTCTTTGAAGGAATTGTCACTAGGTATAATGAATTGATATTAAAGATAAATACTAAGAGAAGTTAATTATACCACCCGGTATCCATACAACGTGTTTTTCTAGACTTATTTATAGTTCAAACATTGTACACGAAAATAGGTGACGCATTCTGCCGCCGTTGCCGAGTCGGTTGCTCATGAAATATGGGTCAAAGTGAAGAATTCATAAAGAAAATCGAAACAAACCAATTTCAGTTATTTTGTAGAATATCTGAGGAAACATCTAAGACATAAAAAAAAATTTTAGTTTTTTTAACTTTGACGAAATTCGGTGTTGAATCCTTATATCCACGAAAATAGGTTACACCACTGTACTTCCATACCAGATGTCATGTTGATTGAATATATTTTTCAAATGATGATGAAAATGAGAGTTGTAAATTTTATTGATAATGGGGGTAAAAATGGATATAGACAAAAGAAAATGATGTATCAAAAGAAGAAAATATGCATCAATGGACAATTATCACAGATATCTTTAAAGGCTGTACAAAAAATATATATTTCAAAGTTACAAACAGTTAAGTTATACACTTTCAATTAGAAATATAGATATATAACAAAAACATCAAAACAATAAATATCACACAATAATCAGCAATGGGTAGTGCTAAAGTCGATTATTAACTTTTTTCCATTCTCAATATTGCAAACAAATAGGCCTAAGTATAATAAAACACAAATAAATTGGTGCAACAAAAAACTTTGATATAATGTTCTCAAGGGAAGTCTGGTATCATTTCATATCATTAACAAAGATTTGATTTACACAGTGCATATACAAGCTTATTTGCTTTCATTGAGTTCAACAGCTTCTTCTACAACAGTTGTAGCCTGAAAAAGAAATAAGACACACGTTTTAATCATCTTAATTTGAAAAAATCCCTGTCAACAGTTAAGGCCTAATTATACTGACCGCGACTTTTCGCGTTTCCTTCCGTCTGGATCATTGTTCGTATTGAAAGCAGCGTTATGCTCATAAATTCGCCGATGAAACGAGCTAAGAGTGAATTGGCCGACAGGGAATGAACTTTGACCTCACACTCTGATTGGCTAATGTAAATAGTTTGCGCGGACTTTTCTCAAAAATTCGCTCTGGAGGCTATCTCCTCAGTTTTCAGCGGGACCAGAAATTCGGCCGCATTCGCGTTCGCACCTAGTATAAACAACCTCATACAAAATCCGGTTAAGCAATCCAATGCAAACGCTCGCGCGGTCAGTCGTCATAAACAAACCTTTAGGGCTATTTGAGATCTAGATGATTTTTTTTTTTGAGAGAAAAACACTGAGGCTTAAAGATGGTTTCCTTATTTTTTAGTGTCTAATTACGCAAACTATTTGATTAATTGGTGTTTTTAATGAATCACCATGTATTCTTAATCATATCATTATGTTCTTATTGCATATAATAAAGAGATTTAACCAATCATAAATGTCCATGTATGTACAGTCTGGATAAACAAAAAAATACTTTTTGACCTTTCTTGGTCGGTCACTCATTGGAATTCTGCTGGTATTTCTCTTCTAATTTAGCTAATTTGAGACGAAGTGGTATTTTTCCAAGTCATTAGAATACCTTTACTTTCTATTAATATAAATATTACCATTTTCATAAATGAAAATAAGGAAACCCATCTTTAACCTTGATGTTACACAAATATATCAATAATATTGAGAAAATCTCTTCTGTTTAAGCAAATTCTTGATTGTAATTGCACTGTCTGATAATAATTTATCTTTATATTTTTGTTATCAATGCAGATGTAATAAACCAACTGAAAGCATGACAAAAACCTAGCAATTCACAGAATGCCAACCATTTACAATGGAAGTATGTCTTAGGCAAATACTATGAGAGCTTGCTCACAATTGTTGGAACAACATGAAAACATTTTGACCTACCCAGACATAAAAGGTAGCGGCGCCAGCAGAGACATCTCGTACAGCATCTAATTCATATTTATCAAGTAAAGTTTTTACTCGTTTAGCTGCTGGTAATGGAATAGTACTAGCTTTTAACTCTAAACATTTTCTCTTTACACTCTCTTTACCAGTCTTACCAACGAGCGCCTGTACTGCTTTCCAGTCCTATAATTCAACAAGTGATAGGAATTATACTTCAGTTGTGACATTCTTATTCCTATTCATTCTAACATATAGGCACATTTTTAAGAATGGCATATGTCACTGTGTACCATGTCTTTGTACATATCTGTATCCCCAAAATTATAATATTCAGTACCTTAGTTTCTTTTTCTTTATGTCCTAAAGCCAGGAAGGTGGCTGTCATGACTGTATGAACTATGGCTGGTGGATTTTGATAACTTCTGATCTCTGCAACTGTAGACTGTTTCAACTCTAATATTTCATGTCGAATTCGTTCCAGTCGTTTTAACCTCACCAACACTTTGTTAGCCTCAGACATCTCACTTGCCAGTTGATTTTCAAAACCATGGTGCTTAACAAATGTCATAGCTTTTTCTAACTCTTCTAATTCTCTCTTGGACATTGCTTTATGCAGATCTGAAAGAATAAAATATATTGATTAGTCTTTTTTAAGTATTATTTTATCAATGAGGTGGTGATGCCTGAGTCTGTAATTGTCAGAGTTGTAATTTCTGAAAATAATATGCCAGGCAATGAGCAATGAGAGGAATGTTCCATGTCAGTGTCAATTCATTCAAATTCTACCGAAATTGCAGTTTTAGCCTTGAAAATCTGAATGTTAAAGAACACCATATTTAAACTTCAAGATGCTTTTCTCTAAATCAGCTTCTCAGGTTTGAATGACAAACGCCAAACTTTGAGATTAGCAAACATTTTCTGAGATTGTTGAACTGTGCCAGAGTTTTCTGAGCCTGTTGAACAGTGCCAGAGTTTTCTGAGCCTGTTGAACAGTGCCAGAGTTTTCTGAGCCTGTTGAACAGTGCCAAGGGGTTTCAAGATCAAATGAAATAACTAGACTTGTATGAAAGATATCTTACTGTCTCCAGCTGTTAATTCTTTCAATAATCTTTCAGCCTTAGCTAAATCCATTTCATCATCATTCATACCAGACTTTTTAAACTCAGTTACAGAATATTCTAACTGGAATTTATCCCGAGATTTTATGGCTACTTTCAGTTGATATTTAATTCTCTTATTCTTACTTTCTACAAGAAAAAAATAAAACAAATAATTACAGTGAAAATGAAAAATACCTCCTATCATTTCAGGCTATAGAAAACCAAGTCATTCTTCGGCTGTAGTTGATAATAAAGTTGTTTATATTTTCTACTTCTTTGCTTCTTTTGTGACCTGAGATATCCTTAGGCTATAAAAAAACTTTTATCATTATCAACTAAGGATCCTTATGTTGTGAATTAAGTAACTTTTAACCACTTTTTTGCAACAAGTAATTTTTTCATCCAATATTTTTATGGATAATGTTTAAAATATTTTAAGTTTTTGTGTTATATACTCAAGGTATCTGTTCTTAAACCTCAAGGTAACAATTAATCTTAAAGAATCCTATACCTTTGTGTAAAATTTTAGCTTTTTTCTCAGCCTCATCTAACTCTTTTCGTTTTTTCTCATCGTTTTGTTCTTTCTTTTTATTTTTCAACCTTTTTAATTCTTCTTCTGCTTCCTTCTCTTCTTTTTCGGCCATCTTGAAATTTAAATATGAAGAATATGATTATTTTGTTTTATGACAAGATGTTTTTATTTCTACACGGTTCTATTGTTAATCTTTATCTTGTTTATACTATGACCAATGATGTCACAAAACAAAGTCAAGTAGACTTCAGAAAGATTAATATTCTTGAAGGTAAAAAAGGAATTCTCTATATAAATGGGTAAATAAGTTTTTTTGAATCTCATTTGCTGGAATGATATACCAATGATATATGGATTATATAATTTCATCTAAAACACAACAATGCAAGTAAATGTATCAAATACTGTGACTTACTATCTTGCAAAATAATAGGTTTACTCCAGCCTAGAACTAATAATCTAGTTTGAAGGCATTTCCTAATTGAAACAAAAAGTTCAGTTTACCTTTTTCCATTTATCAGCATCTTTGTATTTTTCTTCTTCTTCTTTTCTCTTCCTTTCATTTTCTTCTTCAATTTCTTTCAATCTTCTTTGTTCTTCCTGCAATACAATAATGATTTGCCAAGTTGAACATTAACTCATCTTAAAAGGATTAGAAAGATTTCAGCTGGACAAGCTCAGAGAGCATTGGAAATTGATTTCATCAAAAATCAAACAATAAGTATGCAATTTTGAAAAATTGATTTTATTTCAGATTTAAAGTAACAAAATAAACTTCAAGAACCTATTTTAAAATTTTACCTCTTCAGCTTTTCTCCTTCTTTCCTCTTCTTCTTGTTTTTCTTTTTCTAGGGAAGATATACAGAATTTACATTTTCAGCTCTAATACAATAAATGTCTAGCAACTAATGATCACTCTTCATTATACCTCACCATGGCTTTTGTCATTATGATCCAAAACATGCATGCCCCTTCATGTCATGAACAATGATGCATTGATTTACAGGTCTGTCAAATGTGCAGCTTGTCACACAATTGATATATGTTTACTTCCCCATAGTAACAACATGATCCAAAATTCATTCGCTAAAAATATTGTTACCTTCCTCCTCTTTTTGTTTTCTTCTCCTTTCTTGTTCTTCTCTTTCCTTTTCCTACAAAATACAATGTTTGTGTTGATGTGATGCAAATAAATGTTAAGTTTTTTAATCAATTGACTTAAGACATTTGTTTTACAAAATTAAAAAAGATTAATTTACCAGTTCTTTCTTCTTTCTTTCTTCATCTCTAAGACGTGCCAGTTTTTCAGCATGTAGTCTGGCAGCTTCTTCTAATTTGCGTTGTTTTTCTAATTTATCTATAAAAGAAAAGTATATATCAAGCTTTGTATCTTTTCTGTCACATTTCTTGACTTGTGGAATAAATGTTGTCTTTTGCATTATGATAAATTAACAAATGTCATTTTTTCAGCATTTCAACTGATCTCTTAAAGGGATTGTTAAGAGATTTTCTAGATTTTGTATGTGTATTGTATGATAGTATCAATTTGCAACATTCCAATTTTGAATCAGACGTCTGTGATTCCAGCAATTTTATTATAACTAAGTGTTTTATGACGTTACAAATTACAACGGGCCATCTGTGATAAAGCATATTTTGTGATTAGTGACTTCATCAAACAATTAGTTTTAGATGAATTGCAGGAACCACAGACATCTGATCGAAGATTGGAATGGTACAAATTAATGCAATCAGTGTCCTCAGAAAACCTCTTTACAATCCCTTTTGGAAGTAATAAACTCTACCAGATGAGCTTTTTACAACAGAACAATTTAAAATCTTGTCAAAGTCACACCTTGTTTAAGTTTTTCCTCTTCTTGCCATTCTTCTTCTAGATCTAATCTATTTGGTATGTTACACAGCATCACTTCTATTTCAGGGAAGGTAACTCCACTGCCAGGCACCAGACGACGGAGAAGAAAATACTCCCAATTTCTGTTTGAGTAAAACTCACGATGTACACATTGTGCCAACCATCTGGAAATAATGAAAATATGTTAGGAATTAACTCCAATTCACAACAATTAAAACTGTCTTCAGACAGCATTAGCTCTTTGCAATTTGCACTGAACAATATAAAAAATTTGGCTTGAAATAGGGACATTAAAGATAAATTGCCTTGGCATTCTTTCATAGCCAGCAGTAATATTACAAATTAAGAATTACACTACAAAATCAATTCCTAAAAATACATAGTTCATGATGTAAAAAGTGTGCATACTTTGCTTGTTCTTCTGAAATATAATCACACTTTTCTCTATCTAAGAATGAAAATTCCCAGCGTAAATTTTGTAGTAAGAAATATCTTCTGTCCATCTCTTGAAGTAAATCAAACAATTCAGACATGTCACAATTTTCAGTTGCACAAACATAATTGATGGCTGCCTTCACCTGAAACCAGAAGCCAATAATATTTTGGTATCATAAATACTTAGTTTAGTTACATAGATATAGAATGACAATTTGCCAAGCAACGTTATATATGGCATATTTGATTTTGAATAAAAATATTTGGCAGTATATAGTAACAATCACCAGTATGAAATATTCATAGTCATACACTTCTTTTCAACATTTTGGTGTGATACTTTACAATATTACTAGGTTTTGTCAATCTTGCCTTATAGTATTTTTATGAGCTAACAATTGAACGTGTTTTCAAGAAACAGGGCAATAACTCAATCACTAGTACTAAATATTTTCCAATTTTTCTGATTTTCAATAGGGTTCATCCTTAGATTTACAAACAATCACACCACATCAAAATCTGTCAAGAATTAAGCTAGAGTGTTTACCAGCAATTGTGGACAGACAGATGGACATAGTTAATGCCAATATACGCCCCCCCATTTCATGTGGATGTTTACAAAAAGGAATATGAGGTTTCCTTTAAGCAAATCTCAATTTTACATAGTACTGATTTAATACCAAATTGTTCTGAACAACAGTTTAACTAAAGTTAAAGCTCTGTATAAATCATCTTTTTGACCAGGTTTAACTTAATATCGCATGTCTAAATAACAATGACACATGGACAATCTTTCAGTCGATGAACATATATTTATCTGACAGATTGTAGGTGGCAGTAAATGTAATGTAATGACTTACTTGTGGTATACTGATTCCTCCTATACGCAAATCAGCATGTAAAACTTGTAATTGTTCGGGGGTTAAATCCCCTGAGCTATCAGCAACATATTGTTCAAATACTTCTTTGATTATTGATTGGCGGTTGTCAATTCCTACTTCTCCCATCTTAGAGCTGAAAATCATATATAAAAGTTTCTCAAAGACAACTCAGGCTATTTTTATAGGACATGGACCAATGTTAAAGACGATTTAAATCACTTTTCATTAGATCAATTTGTAGACATTAATGCTAATGCTTCCTTTAACTTTGACCCTAACAATATATTTGTAGAAACATTTATGGTCAAATTTTCAACATATTTTGTTGAAATTGACAAAATTTGCACTTCACGCATAAAAATGAAAATAACTAAAATTTCTCTGCCTTTTCCTTAAAGCCATCAATAATTTGAATGGCCGTCTTTTATTGATTTGTTGATTCCATATATATCATATCCTGAACGTGCAGAACTCACTAACTGATTTCATATACATGCCCATTTTTTAAAGCTCACAAATTGAGTAACCTAATTCACTAAAAAGTAAACTGCTTCATGGTGGCGCTGCGAATCGCGGATTGTAAAAATGGCCAAATGACAACCCCAAAAAGTAGGAGTTCTATTACAGGCTACTACAGGCACATGTAGTAAACATGTCAATCTTGGCATTTTTATAGAAAATATAATAAATTGAAAAGATGACATAGCCAGAAAAGTGTGTTAAAATTCGATTTCGCATATGAGGCCCCATTGGGAATATGTTTTAGGTTCATATCTTTAATTTTTACAAAAAATATCTGCATTTAAACTTTGCCAAGAAGGTGAAATATCAATTATTTGATCAAGTCTACTTTCACTTTATCATTAGTCCTATTTGGTATACTGTGTGGGTGTTTAGCATTTCAGATTTGGGAAAGTAAGAACTCATGATGTGATTATGAAATTATCTGTTGACTTTAAATTAATTTATAATTAAGTTACATGTGTTATAAAACAGTTTTAATCTTCTAATGACTAGTTCAGTATATCACTTGTAAAATGAGTGTGAAGAAATCATACAATAACTACCATATTTGTCCAATATTTACCCATTCATCATGGAATATCTCAAAGACTAATCAAGATATTTTAATTCTGTAACTTTTATCAATGAGAGGAGATATGAATATTTTTCCATTTAAAATTTCAAGAAGTTATCTTCAAAAATGACCAAGTTATGCTATTGGGTTGTACAGTCAAGTAACCTAATTTCGTGGAAACCTATTATTTGTGGATTTCCGGAAAGGATTAATAATTTACATGAGCGACCTTGCGCGGCCTCCGCATTAGTTTGTTTTGATAAACATGGGTTTTATCTACAATATCAGCTAGTGGAATAAATCTAGTAGTTTCAAGCAAGGTAAAATGTAATAATGTATACTTTGACAAATACAAAATGGCGGATTTCACTTATTACCAAACGATACCATTTTTTATCGGCCGAATTTCCTTATAATCCCAAGCGGTAATCGGAATTCCAAGTGTCGTCTGCTAGATTATATTCCAACGAATGAAGTCACGTGATCAACTAGCGGATTGCGTGTCAGCAGAAAATTTGTATGGAACACAAAGTGGACCGTATTCAGTGACTTTTAGCAATAAATCACGCTACGTGTCTTATTTTGTCAGTCACTATTTTTTTTTTTTAAATCGTGGTTCTTTGAAGGAATTGACACTAGTTATAATGAATTGATATTAAAGATAAATACTAAGAGAAGTTAATTATACAAACCCAGTATCCATACAACGTGTTTTTCTAGACTTATTTATAGATCAAACATTGTACACGAAAATGAGTGACGCATTCTGCCGCCATTGCCGAGTTGGTTGCTCATGAAATATGGGTCAAAGTGAAAGATTCATAAAGAAAATCGAAATAAACTAATTTTAATTATTTTGTAGAATATCTGAGGAAACATCTAAGACATACATTTTTTTTTTAGTTTTTTTAACTTTGACGAAATTCAGTGTTGAATCCTTATATCCACGAAAATAGGTTACACCACTGTATATCAACGAAAAAGAGAACAAATTTCATTTGCCACGCCCACTTAAAAGGCAGTAAATATTGCATATTTTTTTTCAATATTTTTTGGTTCTGTTTTCACTCTTTCTAACTACTAGTGCAATATAACCAATCTACAAAAACAAATTATTTTTCTTTAATTATTTCAATTTTCCGTTTGCATTGTTAAATTTAAATCATTACGCCCTACCTACCGGTGGATTTAGGGCATGATGGAGCATATAAATATCTTCAAAAAAATAGTCAACACCAGACACAACATTTATCAATCATATCATTTCTACAACTCACCTAAATACAACTAATTTCAAAAACAAATATCACTTTTCATAAAATAAACAACATTTGCCAGCCATATTGACACAAAAATGATTAT
This sequence comes from Lottia gigantea, assembly GCF_000327385.1. Classification (NCBI taxonomy): domain Eukaryota; kingdom Metazoa; phylum Mollusca; class Gastropoda; family Lottiidae; genus Lottia; species Lottia gigantea. The sequence continues at coordinate 1,370,139 of NW_008706746.1, forward strand.
TTGTCTATTCACACCAAAATTCCGCGTAAACTACCAAGAAAAAAGTCCTGGCGAGAACTTTCATATAGCATAATCACTTTTAAGTTTAATTTTCTAGAATACAAAAGTCTCTGTGATAAATTTTATGCAAATATATATCAGGACATTTCCATATTGATTGAGATATATTTTCGTTTTAATAGCCTTCAGCGAACAATTCGTGCGAATAGACAGAGAGATTGCACTACATCTCCAACGAACACCTGTTATAAGATCATTTATAGGCTGAAATAAATAACTAATCAAAGCCAACGTCACATATTATGCCGGAAGTGGCAATGTTGTGACTGCCAAAAGAAAATTAAAAAAATGAGAAAATAAGAGGAAAGAACTTACTTAAGAAACGATTGCCAAGACGCGATTCATTGTAATTTTTGAAATTCACTCAACTAGGTTTATGTCAATAATTTGAAGATGAATTCAGATGTTGAAAAGCACATAAAACAGAATCACCAGTGGCAAATTCTGCCAGCAAATGTAAAACAGGTAGGCCCACTACTTATATCGTTCACTCAGTTAATATCCACTTCAGAATATTTCTCAGACTCATTTTATTGGATTGATAAAGCTAATCATTAGCCTAAAGCTTTTATTTATTTTGACTTTGATTGATATTCATTCTGAAATACATTGCTGTCTATTTTTAGAGTACCCTATACAGTCAAGTAACCTAATTTCGTGCATGTAAGGATTCAACACAAAATTTCGCCAAAGTTAAAAAAAAACAGAATTTTTTGTTATGTCTTAGGTGTTTCCTCAGATATTCTACAAAATAATTAAAATTGACTTGTTTTGATTTTCTTTATGAATCCATCAGTTTGATCCATATTTCATGAGTAACCGACTTGACAACGGCAGCAAAATGCGTCACCTATTTTCGTGTACAGTGTTTGATCTATAAATAAGTCGAGAAAAACATGTTGTATGGATACCTATTGGTATGATTAACTTCTCTTAGTATTTATCTTTAATATCAATTCATTATAACTAGTGACAATTCCTTCTAAGAACCATTATTTAAAAAATAGTGACTGACAAAATAAAATACGAGCGTGATTTATTGCTAAAAGTCATTGAAACAACATAAGAATATGGCCCACTTTGTGTTCCATAGAATTTTTCTGCTGACACGGAATCCGCTAGTTGGTCACGTGACCTCATTCGTTGGACTACATTCTAGAAGACGCACTTGGAATTCTGATTACAGCTAGGGATTATAAGGAAATTCGGCCGATGAAATATTGTGACGTTTGTTAATTACTGAAATCCGCCATTTTGTATTTGTCAAAGTATACATTAATACATTTTACCTTGCTTGAAACTACTGGATTCATTCTACTAACTGACATTGTAGAGATAACCCATGTTTATCAAAACAAGCAATTGCAGAGGTCACGTGAGGTCGCAGAAGTAAATTATTAATCCTTTCTGGAAATGCACGAAAAATAGGTTAGCATGAAATAAGGTTACTTGATTGTACCTTATTATTGATAGCATTTCCGATTCCTGTAGTCTGAAATGTGGATTGAGAGTTCTGAAATTAAGTTTACTGAAGAGATGGCATACTGGTACCTAATTAAAACAGTGTCAAAGTCAAGTCCCTAGCTAAACTCCATCCCAGTCTTGCTATTTACAGGGAAATTTCTGCTAAAAATTTGTACCACCAATCGAATACTGCCCAAGACCTATAAATTTAATTCTTTGTGATTACATTGTACTGGGTGTACTAAGTCAGTTAAAAGAAAAGCTTTTTCAGGTGCCCCTCAAGTTGTTAAACCTTAGTATTCAGTATAAGACTTTAATATATTCAATCATATTTATTTATATCAGTTTTTGATTACAGTAAAGTCATTCAGTTCTTTCTATTCCTTAAACAGAGTTTAGGAAATTCAGCCAAAGAATATGATAAAGCTATTGTTAATTTTAGCGTCAAAAATCAACTTCGGTTTAAAGGAAATTTAAGTAAGTATAATGTTAAAGTAGTGAAAACAATTTAGTCTATATAAAATAATTTTTACTAGTTAAGTATTTTTTAAACATTTCAATATAGGAAAATAATGATCATTGATGTGTTAAGGAATTGTGCAACAGTTAAAGAGGCAAATAAAACTTATGTTGTACATATTAACATGTCAACAATCTACATTGTCATCATCAGGTGAAAATGTACAGCTTATTCATTTCTCCACTATGTTTATTATTTATTCATGCCTCAAACAAAATATTTCATGTGCTTTGAAATCTATTTTCTTGATTTTTCAGTTCGTCATTTATTGAAAGATGAAAGGAAATATTATGAGGATGTAGTGACATATAGCAGAGAACATCTGATGTTGTACCCATACCATCTAGCAGATGTCATTGTCAAAGGATTGAGGTTAACTCCCTTTGCTTACTATGTTAACATGATGCAAGATATAATGACTCAAGAAAAATCCTATGATTCTTTACCCAACTTTACAGCAGCTGATTGTAAGTTTTTTTATGAATCATTTTGAGTTTGAAATATTTTGTGGTGAAAGTGGGAGTACACTGATTTCCATGATCTATTTTGAAGAAATAAAATGGTATTTATTACATTACATTCATTGTAATGCTATATTTGCTAAGACAGCCATCAGTTAAAATGTATATATTTAGAGACACTTATTTATTTTATAGGTCTAAGATTATTAGGAATTGGTAGAAACCAATACATAGATCTGATGAATCAATGCCGCTCTTCCAAGGTGAGACTTTTTGATTTGAGGAATGGATTTTTCAGGCATAATATATTGAATAAGGCTTATTTAGATTAAGCTTGCTGTATTGTTGTTAAGATTTTGATATCTCATTTGGAAAGTTTTGTATTTCTGATGTTCCTATATTATTTTGCAGAAATTCTTCCGTAAGCGACCAGTTAGAGAGTTATTACCCTTGCAGCCAGTTGAGGGAGCCAGTGTAGAATCTTGGTGGATTGTCAATATTGGTTTTATAACAGAAGATGATATTAAGGTAATTTATTTTCCATTCTCATCAGGTGAAATTGAACTTGATGTTTCTGAACTAACTATGAATCACATTAGAAATGATTTTTTTTTTTGCCTGAATTATGTATTTCTTACAATTAATGTGATTTTAACCAAATATGACTGATATTTACCTTATGTATGGGTAGATTTTGTGCAAATTGTTCAAATTGACTTTTATCTTAAATGAGCCTTTCATCTCAAAGAGGGAAAATGTGCCAGCCTCACAATAATTAAGAATTGTTGAAGGTTTGCCATCCGTTTGACCAACTCACCATCGAAATTTGATCCTTCAAATCCATGTGCGTCAAGAATTATTTGTTATTGTAAGTTAAGGGAATAGATCATCTTAGAATGAACATAAATATTTTATTTCACTTGGCCAACTAAAGTGTACCTGTTCTGTAATGTATTCAGTCGATTTACCTGGTGTAAGTGCATGGAATTATGCGATAATGTGTCAGAAATGATGGTTTTGTTTCGTTACATCCACTGTACAGTAAATTACTGACACTTTGATTTAACATAGAAAGGATTTTATTTAGATGTGTAGTGTAGTAGAAAAAAGAGTCATAGATACCATAATAGATAGTGGTCCTCAACCAGCTGGAGATTTAGACAAGCATCTTGTTTTAGGTAAATATTCATAAATTCTGTTGATTGAAATTCTGTACTTGGTAGTCATGTTTTGATAACTTACTTTTGTCTTTTTGACATTTGTTTCATTTGAATAAACATGCTTTAGTCTTTGCCTTCAATTAAATGACAAAAATTAAGCACAATCTTTAAGTAATGGAAGTGATAATTTTGAACTGCATGGCCCTACTTCATTTATTAAGACGTCACTACAGATCTTTATATATTTGATTTGCTGATTTGACAGTATCATCCTGTTTTCTGTTTGACTTCGATTGAAAATCTTAAATATGTGCTGAAGAGAAATTAATATGTTTTATCAATATTAAAACACTATAAATCTTTTATAGGTCTATATCGTAAAGGATTAATATATCTTGATGTACCTATATCTGATGAGGATTGTATTAGTGTTCCACCACTAGAAGGTTTTGTAATGAATCGTGTATTGGGAGACTATATTGAAACATTACTGTACAAAATATTTGTTTCCATTGATGAACATACTTCTGTGGCTGAGGTAAATTCATTTTTTAACTTTTTCTTCCATGTTTTTATAGTCAGTCACAAGTTCAAATTAAAGAGTATTAGATAATTGAAATTGTTTCATGGCAGATATTACAAATCTTCTAAAAGGTCATAACAGAAAAAGACAATTAAGCTTTATCTTGATTATTACACTTGAGAAAAGACTATCAGTCCTAAATATGTCTATATTCAGCTGTGCTCAGTTTTTAACAGTTGAATGCATCTGGCCTTTGTTTCTAGAAAAACTTTCACAATAATAATTGGTTGTGGAATATTACATAGAGAAAAAGCACACTTGTAAAAAGAATGGATCAAGAGATTTTTGGAAAAACAAAGACAATTTCAATAAATATATTTTAATAGCCAGTAGAGCTGGTAGATTTGGTCGTTGAATTATTAGTGACCTGGAACAGTAATACCTAGATGTTCTAGAGTCTGAACAAAGGAAAATACAGTGTCAGCCATCCACTGCACTGAATGTCAATAAACTAATGATAGTTAATTCTGTACTTTTATTACAGTTATCATCAGTTTTACAAATTGATCTACAATTAGTCAAGGTAAAATACTTCTTTTTGTAATATTTCTATTATTTTGAAAGTCTAATTTTGACAGCATTTATCTCAGATTCTATATTCTCATTATGTGTGAATCTTAATTGACTCTCCCTGCCTTCTAGATTTTTTTTATAAATCAAGTATTCCAAGAAATTGAAGTAATAACAAAGAAAGTATCTTTATGTTTATATAAAGGGGCTCTTTCTGTTACATTCTTATTGTCTTATGATGTTTTAAAACTTTTGTAGAACGCTGTGTCCATGTATTGTCGACTAGGTTTTGCTAAAAAGAAAGGTGTTGAATTAACAGATGATTTGCACCCCACTTGGCTACATGTTCAAACCAAACATACAAAACCTTTAGATGTTAAAAAGTAAGATTCTATTTCAAATCATGACACGCCAATATCCAGATATCAATTTCCAATCCTGATCCTGATGCTAGATTTAATATCTTATTAATCTTATTTCGTGGACTATACATTCTGTTGGTATCATGGTGCTATAAGTTCTATTGAGTGTAATTACACCAAGGTTATCAGCATATTAGTCAAGATGCAACACAAGCAAAATGTTGTTTACTTTTACAAGATCACAAAACAGATTTTAACAATTTGATTGGAATCTGACATTTGTTTATTCTATTAATGCTGAAATTATAAGTGTTTTTAAATGACTGTATTAAAGTTGGTTCCAAAAGTTTTCATGCTTTCCTCTTTCGAGTTTTGATTTGGTTGTGGCTTTCAGAAATCGAGAAGAGAAGTTATTAATAGATTTAAGCAGTGCCTTGAATGTAGACTTGGGTGACCAGCCTGAAGCTACTCCACACAATAGTAATAATAATTCTGAACAAGAAACAGCTGCAATGGCCTTAGAGTTGGGTAAGATTCTTCATTTATTTGACACTTTAGAATTATATATATATTTATGATTTTCTATTTTAAAATTGTATGATATTTATTTTACTGAACTTCAATGAATATATATTGTGACGCTGGCATATCACTCAGCTCCAAATATTATTATGTAAATGAATGTATATCTGAATGGATGTTTAATTTTCTGGTAGAATAGAAATAACAAAAATAAGTATAAAATCGTGATGTTACAAAAGTCTTCAAATGGAAACTGTCTGCTATCAATTGTTCCTCATTTTTTGTCACACCCAGGAGGTTCTTTCCTATGTCATCATTGAAAGAAATGTCATCAAAAACAGTAATCTTGTCATACGACTAGGTGACTGATATTGAGACAAATTTGGTAGTTATTTTGTTCTAGTTCCTAGGTTTTCAAAAATTGCAAAATGCAGAAATCATTAAGGAACATATTTGTTTGAATTGAATGAATGAAAATGCCCTTTTTGTGGAAAATAGCAAATATCACACAGTTTATGCCAAGAATAAATGAAAATAAGAATTATCTGTGATATTTCCAATAGTTTTTTACATTTTGTTATTCCTAAACACTATTTCAGATGTAGTGGGTACTACTAGTGGTGGAAGTAAAAGAATAGCTTTCCTGTTTGATTCAACTTTAACAGCTTTTTTAATGATGGGAAACCTCTCACCAGTACGTGCAGATTGTTTTACCAAATATTTTAATACTATTGTAAAAGGAAAATGTTTTTTGAATGTAAATGTAAATAGTTTCAGGATACTTATATCCACATTTCACTCATTCAAAATCCTATAGAATCTTGTTATAGAAAAAATTCAATTTGTTTTTTGCTTTGTTGCAATTTACATCTGATCTACTTGATCAATCTGAATTTGTTTTAAAGGGTTAAGTACAAAAGGAATGTACCAAAACTGTCACCTCTGAAAAAACAGAATGTTCCTTTAATGGCATTGTGGTCATATATTATCATTTCTCCCATCTGTTTATCTGTTCGCATTATGAACATGAGTTTACAATGTATCTTTATTTTAACCTGTCTTATGCTTTTCATAAAAAGGGTTTAAAAAGTCATGCAGTAACAATGTTTGAAGTTGGTAAATTAAGTGATGAATCCATGGACAGTTTCCTATCAGAATTAGAAAAGGTACCCCTTCTTTTTCAGTTTGAATAAAAGTATGTTCTACCTTTGGTGTATGACATGTATGAATAATGAATATTAGGGCCATTCAATTTTTTTTTTTTTTGGAATTTTCAAGCTAGTATGTTGAATTTTCAAGTTAGTAACTTGAATTTTCAACATACTAACTTGAAAATTCAACATACTAACACATACTAGCTTGAAAATTCAACATACTAACTTGAAAATTCAACATACTAACTTGAAAATTCAACATACTTATTTCAACATACTAACTTGAAAATTCAACATACTAACACATACTAGCTTGAAAATTCAACATACTAACTTGAAAATTCAACATACTAGCTTGAAAATTTAACATATTAGTTTGAAAATTCAAGTTACTAACTTGAAAATTCAACATACTAACTTGAAAATTCAACATACTAACTTCAACAAACAAACTTGAAAATTCAACATACTATCTTGAAAATTCAAGTTACTTACTTGAAAATTCAACTTACTAACTTGAAAATTCAACTTACTAACTTGAAAATTCAAGATACTAACTTGAAAATTCAACATACTAACTTGATACTAACTTGAAAATTCAACATACTAACTTGAAAAATTCAACATACTAGCTTGAAAATTCAACATACTAGCTTGAAAATTCAAGATGCTAGCTTGAAAATTCAAGATACTAACTTGAAAATTCAACATACTAACTTGAAAATTCAAAAAAAAAAAATACACTTCCGTATATAACCCATTAAATATGTTGAAAATATTTTTCACAAAGATTCATATAATTTGACTGTAATTGTAGGTATGAAAGGCTGGCTATTTTAATTAGTGTGTACTGAGAGAAATTTGTGCTACTGAAGACAGGCTACTTCATGCAGTGTGATATAGAGGAAATTCAGATTGGACAATAAGATCTCATGTGCAAAATGAAAAGTTTTATTTAGGTAGGCTTATTGAAGAATATAAAAATGTAGTGCATAAATGTTTTGTATATTTTATAGGTTGGATCTGATGCTGAAGGAGAAGCTAGAAGATATTTTGATCATGCCTTAACATTACGTGATACAATACGTTTTTTACGTCACAATAAAATGCTATGTGCTGATTTAGACAACACTACTAATAGTGGTTTGGGAATAGATTTAATTCGTTGTGAAAGTATGTTAAGTTTAGATCCAGCCACCAGATCTAGAGTCTTTAATAAGAACTACAGGTAATTATAATAATTGATGATAATTTGGCCTGCTGTAGATAAAGAGACAGTTATTATGCATGTAAGGTCACCAAACAGGAGCAATTAGACTATAGAATGAAGATACTTGACTTATGCCATATGATTTAATTTTATTATGTACATTGTAGTTTATTAGTGTCTATGGCACCACTAAGTAATGAGATACGTCCAGTGAGTAGTTCTATACCACCTCATATAGGACCTGCTATTCCAGAGGTTTGTATCATATTACATATGAGATAATAAGTTTCAGTTATCTCCCATTTATACAGTTTCTGATTCTCTCACAAAGTTCTAGAATTATTAAGCAAGCAATGTTTATATTATTGCATTTGATAGAAGTATTGTGCAAGCTTAGCATAAGTTTATCAGAGTTATGAATAGTGCAGACTGAAGCTCTACAATGTCAGTGAGTATTTACTAAGCACAATAATATTATTGATAAATTTGATTCAATTAGTACAGAAGAATCAACAAGAGTGTTTCCCTCTTGAAACAATACACAGCATGATCAGAGTAATGCATAATATGTCCTTGTGATTTTGAAGGAATCTCATTCTGTTGCATTTCGTTTCGTTTATTATTGTTTTCTAAAAAACTGGGTCCCAACAAAAGAAAATTGCGATGCTTTTGTTAGAATCCAAATCCATACAGTTTTATACCATCTGTAGTAGATTTCATTCCTTAATTGTGGTTAAAATTATGATTAAAATTGTAATTACAGGTTAACTCTGTATGGTTTAAATTATATTTATATACTCTCACAAATTGTGGACCACCATCTTTGTTATTAGTTAAAGGGACCAAACTAAGACGATTACCACCAGTTTTCCAGGCAAGTTACTTTATAACTGAGATTGTTTGTCATTGAAGTGAGATGGAGTTTAACATCCTATTTTTGCACACTGGACAATGCAATGTTAAAACAGTAAAATAAGCCTTTCCATTATTGAAGTGAAAAGTTTTTTGATATTAAAATAATTTCAGATTTTGAAATGGAAAATGTTAGGGAATGCCTTTTATGTTTGGAAATTTGGATGTATATTGATGTCACCCCTCTCCGTCAGTCAAATGATCTATCAGTGTGTCCGTCCATCCAGCACCCACAATACAGATTAGTCTTCATCTAATCTTGATGAAACTTGGTAATAATTGGATAGACGGTTTTGGTGTTATTCCCTTGACATTATAAAAAAGCGACAAACTTGGCTTGTAGGCACAATTGAGGCTACAGTTTTATCTGATCTTAATGAAACCTGATAAGCATGCGTACGCTGATTAGATCTTGGACAAGTTTGAACTTTGTTACAATTGGATTAACACTTTCGAAGTAAAATTCCTTGACTTCATCATTATGAAACTAGGTATGCATTTATTAATTGTCAAGTTTCTTATTTCTAGGTTATAGTCAAAATACTAAAAAAAACACTCTAAAATTCGTCTCTAAAGTTTCCTATTATTAAATTTCTATAACTGTTAAATAATAATAACTCACATTATACTGTCTAATTCAAAACTTTATATACAATTTTTTTTAAGAAACTATCATAGCTTTGTGTTTTTTTTTAGTTTTTTCTATTATCAAAGATAAATAAATTATATTTAAATATTTGACATTTGGCCTATATGGTTGCAAATAAGACACACTCTCTGGGGCCAACACTGTTTCAAGGTTTAATTTACATATTAAATTCTGGTTTAGGATAAAGGGATAGCGCCATTTTGGGGGTTGATTTGAGTTTTGAAAATATGTAAATAATCTTCAGAAATACTAGAAATGTACGAAGATGGCATAATACCTTCAAAAATATCTCAAACTAGGAATTTTACTCACTATTTCTATATATAACCGAGTTTCTAAAAATAACGAGTCGTGATTTTAGTATTCAAATAAGGATAATTCTGACCACACATGGATTTGAAGGCCCAAATTTCGACTGTGAACGCTATTACTGATTGGCTTAGCTAAAAAAAATTCCTGTTTCTGAGACTAAAGTATGATTGGTCAAAAAGAATGGCACACCAGTCCCTTTAAAGAATAAGAAAACATAAGAGTATTATGCTATGCTATGCATCAAGATATTCATTTAGGTGTGATAGTATTTGATTCATTAGTCATAAAATTATAGAGCTTTGTAACAGCTATCTGTAAAGAAGTCTAAATATTTATTTATTAATCTATTAATATAGATCAATATCAGCTATCTGTCTAATCTTCTAAACATAAGCTTTACCAGCTGGTATAACTAAATATCAGATATGAAATGGGGGGCGTGTATTGGTGTCACCCATGTCTGTCCTTTCACAATTGCTCGTAAACACTCTAGAAAAAGTATGGAAATTCCACATCCTACTTTAGAACATAAATATATAATTATTATCAATATTAGTTATGACATTTTTATGTGCCCTGGAAGTAATAGCTCTTGGTGAAACTGACAGTACATTTCTGATAGATTGCAGGACAACCAAACATTTAATTTCAATTTAAAAATAAAAAAAATAGGATATTTAGAGAGATTTTGTAGAGTCGACTGTATATTGAAATTTGGATCCTCTGATTCTTCAAGAGGGTGAAGGATTTGTCTATTTCTATTGAAATATATCTCTGAGAAATCAGTTTACCAACAGCTAAGATACTATCTATTTGGGAAATTTTTTTGGAACACTCGATGTATCAATAAATTCAAATGCATTATGAAGAGAGAAAATCCATATTTTAGTCTCTAATCATTCTGTTATCATTTCTGACAGCTGCCGGTGCCGTATGTTATCTTACCTGGAAGCTATCTTTTCTCTTAATGTACATGTACTCCTATAGTTTATACAATACTAGCGTACTATAAGAAAAGGCTAACATCTAAACACTTTTTTTTGTAGAATTATGAAAGATTACTGGTGACAACATGGGGTCACGACCCTGGTGTAATATCAACAAGTAATATCTTATTAACTTTAAATGATGCCCTCTCACATTCTGCAGTCTTTGTTCAGGTAAGGGATTTGAATATTAATCACTGGCAAGTGTTTTTAGGTAATTGGTAGCCCAACTGTACTCCTATAAGTCAGTGGTCAAGTCAGTTCATATGGGTTTTAGTAATGCATGTTTGAGGACATTAAGTCATTTTGACTGGAAAACATGACTAAAACTCCATTCATAACTAAAAAGAGTCAGTTGACAACACTCACTTTTATACGCCCTCAAATATACTTAGGTGTATATTGTAATCACCCTGGCGGTCCTTCGATTCGTCGTCCATTCTTATTTGGCTCGTGCTCACTGTAAGGCAACAATTCATTATGGATTCTTTTGATTTCTTTTGGGTCAATGTCATTATGAAGATGAACCCTATCGACTTTTGTGACTGATAATTTTTCATCAAAATATTGTGCCCGACTCGGCGTTTTCACTCTATTAGCTATATTGTGCAACTCATGCTCACTCTACGGGCAACAATTCTTTATGGATTATTTTGATTTTTGTATGCCCACACATAGTATGGACTTAACCTATCTTCACCTTGTATGTCAGTCTGTCCATTCACATTTGACCTGCATACACATTTCTTGATGTATTCTTTTGAGTTTTGTTTGTTTGTAAATATATCCAATTTCGTCATAAGATTGATATTTGGGTAAAGAATTTTTCAATATTCACAATTCTTTATCTTTGAGATATATACAAAATCTAAGTAATGATAAAATTGCATTAAACAATAATACATGCAACAAGATATTTTTGCACAATCTACTGTCTATTTGCAAGAATCAAGACATGCAATACAATGAAGTTTGCTTCTAAATTCTTTAATAGACCAAACATGAACCAAATCTGAATGGACAACAAACAATGATTTGTACTTGCAATTAAAGCTGCTAGTGTCACTGCCATCTTTCATTTCAGGGTCATGGGTACCAAGAAGATGGAGAAATAGTGCAAGTACCATTCCCATTTACTAAAACTGATACAGGTATGTGTTGTGTAGTTAAGTTGTTACTTGCTCACAATTAGACGTGTGTTGTCATAGATTATTGATGTTGTACAGGTTGAATGGATAGATGGAATAGTTATGAAGAAAAGATCAGTGAACTAAACATTATGCCGGCATAGATACAATATTGCTCTTAAACCTTTAGAAATTTCATCATTTTCTTTATCTGAAAATTCAATTGATAGTTTAAACTAGGAAAATGGTTAATACCCTAGACATAAGCTAATAAGGCTAAAATCACAGAGGCTATACATTTTTTTGAAGCAAAGTAAAGCTTTTGAATATTGCCATTTTTCCTAGGATCTCTATACTAAGGAATATTCATACAAACATGACATACCAGTACTTCTGCTGTGATTATCCAAAGCTGCTACATATAATAATGACCAATGTCAGTAATTAAATGGTTATAACATAGTATTCATGATCACTTTGATTCTATGATCAATAATGATGTAATGTAATAAATGAAATGATATGCAGTTTTATGTGCCACTGTTCAGTAAGTAGTAATAATATAGTGTATAATTCAAATATATGATTTTGTTTTTCAGGACCATTTAGTCAAGGTCACCACCAATCGCACAAAACCATTCAACAATTAACAACATTGTTAGATTTAGTTTACTCTTGTGGTTACATTACATTATTAACCACAGGTCATAGTTCAAAAGGACAAAGGTCAAATAATGACAATGGAACTCATTCAAACATTGACCAATTTGTAATGAGTACATCATGCGATCAAGATAAACCATCCAATGGGATTAAAGACGCTGAATCTGCTCAAGTTTTAGCTTCAGAACTTGATTCATTGGACTTGGACACTACCTCCCCTGAATCGAAAACAAAAGAAAATTTAACTTTAGATTTAGATAGTGATCGAAGTAAAAAGTCCTGTGAATATTTAGAGGAAAGTGAGTGGCTGATATTAGATTGTGTGTTTGGAATACCATTGTTTGATACCAAGTTAAATAATGAAGTTTGTCAGCGTGTTTCTAATAATGGACTCTTTAAAAAAGATAGGTATGTTTTCTCTCATTCTCAACTAGTTACATGGGTTCAATAGGCAATAGGTTCAGTGGACTTAAAATACACATTATGGGGTGAAAATAAATCAAATTACCATCGTAATTGGGGAATTAATTAATCAGGCAATGATAATATTATTACATGATGAGATTAATGCGTGTTACCGACAATCACGATACAAGTAATGATAGATATTTTGTTGATTTATGGTGGAAAATTTGGACGTTGAAAACGGTAGGTCCCGTGAAAATTTGTAGAATTGGGTATCCTGTCAGTAGAGCGGTAGACAACATTAAAAAGCGGTAGAAACCTGACAACATCGGTAGATTAAACATGTATGTCTACATTGTATAAAACTACATAATCTTTATAATATAACTTTGCCTAATTTTGACTCATTCTGAGATACCAGCATTGCTTCAGTTAATCTCTTTCTCATTTCAGTTTAGAAAAGTTACTAGAATCAAGTCGATTGATTTCTTTGAAGTTGTTGGATTTTATAGCTCAGTGGCAGGTAAGTGAAACGACCAGGTTTTTATTATTACTTAGCCTCGAATATAGACCTATGCACCTCCATTATTTAAGGTTGATGTTCTAGACCTGGCAGCTCACCAAAATCAGCTTTATAGCTCACACAGATGAACAAATAGTGGCAATTAAATATAATTAGTGATCTGATCTGGAAATTGAACAAATGAACAAATTGTTCTTTGTCCTAGCAGTATTTATATAATTTAGGAATAAAACAAGATATCCAAATTGTAATTGAACTTCTGATTTGCAACAAATATACAGTTTAGGATCATAACCAAAAAACCAAGTTTACTTAGTGCTTGTTAAATAATAATTCCTATAATTTGCCTTACTAAGTTCCTGTATTATCAATAAATGTATATGTAATTTATTTCAGGATGAAAGTATAGTACATGAGCTCGAGTCTTCTGGTGTACCTCAAGATAAAGATGAACATTGCTCTCTCTATCCTACTTTTAATCTGTTATATAGTGATGGTCATTTACAACACTGGATGGGACATTGACTGACTCACTGACAGACTCCTTAACCTCATAATAATGTACATAGTAAAATCAACTTTATTATATGGTAATATCATTATTGTCATGTATACCATAAGATACTTGTTTCTATACAATAATAAACAGCTGATGCAGTTCTGATACATTAAAGGCGATGATGCTTACAATGGGGAAAAAAAAAACAACCCACTGTTATGTAATATTGATACATGGACAGCAGGAAATCTGTAAATGTAGGCTAGCATTGAATTACTCCATCCATGACTTATCTTTCAAAAAGCAGCATGAAATTAAGGCCCAAATTGAATAGGACACCACAACTCTCAGTTTCTATACTTTTAGATGGAAATCAATGTAATTTGGAAAATTGGACATACCTACATTGTTTCTAGTTAGTTAAAAAATTTCTGACTGATCTAAGGTGCACTTACTCATTGGATATATCAAAACCAAAAAAGAGGGAATTTGGAATATGTTATTTTTGTGCAATCTGTTCATAATCTTGATTGGATTCAATCACTGATATGATTCAACTAAAGTTGTTATTGATAGATAAATGTAAGAAATGCATTTTCAAATATTAGTTAGTATGGATTCCAATGTGACAAGCATTTAAATAAAAAGCCAAACCTAAATAAAATAACCTTAACAGTATGCAGAGAACCCAGACGTGTTTGATTTTGTGAAGTTTTTCAAGCAAATTACTAAAGTAAAAGAATCTTTAAATTGAATCAAATCAGTTTTTAATCCAATTTGTTGTTGAGTTTGAATGATTTTATGATATTGTTATGATTTAAATTATTTTATTGTGAATGTAAATACCAATAAACTTAATTAATGACTATGGTATTATTCATTCTCAAAATACCAATAGCTAGCCTATTAACTTTCCATTTCAGTGGGCAAATTGATTGTAACTAAACTGAAAGTTTGGCCAAATTATTGAAGCAATTTTACAGTTTAACAAAATTATTGATACCTGATGAATATGACCAAACTAATATTAGCCAACCATGTTATTTTTGGGTCTAACTAATGTGCCTCCACATTTGAGTCTACCCCATTTGACTGACCACTTTTTTTACGCCCACATGAAATGAGGGACGTATATTGTCGTCACCCATGTCCATCTGTCCACAATTGCTCGTAAACACTCTACAAGGCACAATTCTTGACTGATTTTGACGAAACTCGGCATGGTTGTTTGTAATCACCCAAGGATGAAACCTAATAAAAATCAGAAAAATTGAAAAATATTTACTATGATTTATTGCCCTTGTCCTTGAAAACGCTTTCAATTTTTAGCTCCTAAACACTCTAGAAGGGACAATTCTTGACGGATTTTGATGAAAAATAGAATGTTCGTAATCACTCAAGGATAAACCCTATTGAAAATCAGAAGAATCTAAAAATATATAGTATGAGTTATTGCCCTTGTTCTTCAAAACTCGTTCAATTTTTACCTCATAAACACTCTTGAAGGCACAATTCTTGACGGATTTTGACGAAACTTTGTGAAATAGTTTATTATCACCCATGGATAAACCCTATCGAAAATCAATAAAAAAGAGAAGTGCTTCGTAGGTGATTTTGACCTTGTTCTTGAAAACGCTTTCAAATTTAGCTCTTTAAACACTAAAAGGCATGATTCTTGCCGGATTTTGACAACACTTGGTGTTGAATATTTGCCTTCTTGCCTTTCACAAGCTAAAAATTGAGCACGTTTTCAAGAACAGGGGCAATGACTCATACTCAATATTATTCAGTATCGCCCTAAAAAGTTCAACTGAAGGTTGAATATTTCATACTGGTGAATGTTACTGTGCTGCACAATATTTTTATTCAAAATCAAAGCTGCCAGTGGGCGTATATTACCTTGCCTGGCAAGCTATCTTTATGTGACCAAATGCATATGTTTTTTCAATACAATCGCTGTTCTATCTGCATTCTCTTTCAATGTATTTTCTAGTGCTTGATCACACGAAATAGTCAAGCAGCAAAAAAGTAGAGTGTGTCTCCAAAAATGTAAAGCTGCCTGATAAAAATCGCATCGCATCGCATCCATCGCAATATATTCATCCACTTTCATTTCCCTATTGAGACCACCAGTTCATACCGCACAACATTACCCTGTCTTCCCCGTTTACAATCAACAAACAGTACATCAATTTAACCGCCCTGGCCATCAGTGTTTTCGTCCGGTCCAGAACCCAGCACACCGCACCAAATACAGTCTTCTACTGAATCCTGTCTGAAATTTGTATCCTTTACATGCAAAAAAATCAAACCCAGCGCCTACACTGTCAACAAACTCCTGCATAGATACGACTTCATCCTCCTCCAAGAACACTGGCTCTTCCAATGCAACATCCATCTTTTAGGCGAAACATGTTCATCTGCTCACTATGTTTGAAAAGGCTCTGACATCCTTAACCCCATCCCAACTACCCAGAGGATACGGAGGTGTAGTCTTATGGGACGACAAACACGACCAATATGTATCCCTAGAGGACGGTAATGAACGCATACAATGTATGTATTCATCTACCTAACAATCCAAAACAACTGATTATGTCTGTCTACCTACCCTCAAAGGGAAAATCTACCCTTCTTAATGAATTCAAGGACTGCATTGACATTCTCAACGAAATATGCATCAAATACCAGCCTTTCCATGAACTTATCCTGAAAGGCGATCTCAACGAAGACCTCAACCAAGCTCCCCCACAATTTAGTAGATTCCATTACCTAAAATACTTTCTTAACTCTCACCATCTGCTCCATGAAACAGTTGGAAAAACCTACATCAATTCCAAAGGTTAAGATTGCTCCGAAATTGGCTACTTATTAACAAACACGTCTCATTAAATTACCAACAGACTGATCCTTCACGGCTATTATCAGACCACCACCCAATATCAATTACCATAAACATCAACCATTCTCCGGTAAAACGACTAGAAAATCAAAAGTACCAAAACCACATGTCCTCAACACTAAAAGACTGCCCCCTCCCAATAAAAACACAGAGGAAACGGTCACCTACTGAACTAACTAAATAAAAAGATCAGCTAATCTCTGTACGATCAAGAAGAAGTCATTTAACTCAAACCCAAAACAACAAGTGTGGAATCATAGCATATTTAATGCACTAAAACATTTTAAAAAACTGGTACCAAAGAGTGGATTTGTAACGGTAAAACCAAAGGATGCAGAGAACCATTTCGTCTATCACAAGAAAAATTTAGGTCGGACGTCAGAAAAGAAGTAGTCTGACGCGAACAAAGAGAAAAAGAGAAAATTATGGATACTAAATTCCGCGACCTGAAACTATCCCAAAAACTAATAAATGAACAAAAAAACAGCACCAAATTAGTCAGCAATAATGAGCTCAACGTCTGTGGGGAAAAGTACGCTGGTCCACAAAATGCCTTACTTGGTTTTAGTGAAAGTGATTGTAAAATCAAAATGTAAATCACTTAACGAAAGCAACACAAATTACAGTTATGCGCAGAAAAAAGTGGCAAAAAATTTATACATGTATAATGTATATAATGTATATAAGGTACTTATATAAAACAAAAAGATACATTGAAATTAATGTGAAACATGTTTTATTTTTCTGTAACCAACATCTGAAAAGTGAAAAAATGATAATTATACATATATATTGTTATAGGATGTTTAGGATTCCTGTCAAATGTCTTTCTTACAGCGCGGAGACCAGAAACATTATCTATCATGTCCATATCATGTGAATATCAAGGGAAGTAAGAGTAGAATTAGGTAGAGGTGAAGTAGGCTAACTGGGGCGGATTTAACGAGGTGGATGGAGTTGATAAAGGGCTATCTGAGGATGGCTATGACATGATGAAAAGAATTTTGATGAAGACGTTGTCTGAGGTGGAGTTGATGATATTGATGGAGATAATGACGGGGGATTTGATGAAAGGGCTGTCTGAGGAGGAATTGACGATGTGGATGGAGATGATAAAGGGAGTTTTGTTGAAGAAGGGGGGAAATTGGTCATAGTTGGTTTGATTAATCTGTCAAGTTCTTCTAATTTAAAATTGAATGGATGGTTTGGTTTTCGGTAGTTATGCTGATGTCGATTGTCCATTCTACGGTTGGTGTAATATCGTTGCTGTTGATGGAGATACTTTGGATGGGGATGAGCATAGTGACGATAAGTTGGAAGAGGTTGATATTGATATCCCCAGTCATATGGATTGGGTGTGCGTATGTCCATAAGCAGCCTTTGGCGGGAAGGGTTGCGATGGCGACAGTTTGCCATGATGTAATAAAAACTAGTAATGAAAAAATCAGATACAAACGTGATATACAAGTTGGCTGCACAAGATAATTAAGGATAAATATTAATAAGGATGGTGGAAGGTAGGGAGGGAGCAATACGTTATTCGACACAGGGTGTCTTCATCAGGCTTAAATGTTGGTTTAGAACACGTTTTTCTATATTTAATAATTCTTATCAAAAAGCCATGGTTCTTTTTATATCACTTAAAATTGATGTTGATTTTGACACAATTAAACATTGAAAGAAACATGTGTTTGCTGTAGGAAACCCAATTAAACAAATTGTTGACACATTTTGTGAATCGTTGTCAGAAGTAGTAGTGTACAGATTGTACAGTACTTTTGAGGGGTTCATCAATCAGCCGAACAGGATTCGGGAATAAAGAGTCAGTAGATTAGAACAAATAATTTTCATCCATAATAATATTCAAAATACACCATACAGTATGAATCTATTTTGTCGTGACAGCCATCACATAGACAAATTCTAATAATAGTTCCAAACAGTTCCAATAAGTAGTAATAATAGTAATAGTAGTAATAGTAGTAGTAATAGTAGGTTTCCAAGTGTTTGGTACCAAACCTGACACAAACACGTCCAAGCAAAGTCCAAATTTACATCAAAAATAAAATTCCGACAGCCATGCCGTTTCTTTTACAAAAACAACGTACCCACAAAATTAGCGACGTAATCAGCTCAATTACATACAAAAACGTAATCAAAACTAGCCTAACACCAGGCCTAAACTGGTAGCTACACCAGCCCCTACATAAAAATGAATGCAAACATTTTTATGTAAACAACATAAACAGTCTACCAGGTTTTAATAAAACTTTTACAAAATACAAATTTTAATCTTAACCTAAAGTAAACAGATTAAGCCACAACTGTAACCTAATTATCCGGATTAGGCGCATCTAATTCAAGTAAGCAAATTTTATGAATCGGTCGTCTTAAAATCACAGAACCTCGATTAACATCTGATTTACTATGTCGTTTTGCGCAAGTTGCAACAGTCGAACACGTTTTAACATTAACAGTTCTAACTAAACCATCCTTTGATCTAAATGCTTCGACAACTCTAGCCAAAGGCCATTGTCCACGTGAAAAATTATCATCAGCCACCAGAACTAAGTCTCCAACAGCAATATTCCGTTTAACAGTATAACATTTGGATCTTTCTGTCAACGTAGGCAAATACTGGTTTATCCATCTACGCCAGAACAAATCACTAATATATTGAGCCTGCCTCCATTTTCGCTTTAAATAAAGATCTTTCTTGTCAAATGTTCCTGGAGGTACACTAGAAGTAAAACGTAAATGTAATAAATGATTTGGAGTAAGTGGTTCATCATCTAATACACTGTCACTGTTCCTAGTCAATGGTCGACTATTCAAAATAAGAACAGCTTCAGCTACGACAGTCAAAAGAACTTCATCGCTTACAATTTGTTCTTTAAGAACAGATTTTAAAATTTGTTTCACAGAGCGGATCATCCGTTCCCATATCCCTCTCATATGACTAGCTGTTGGGGGGTTAAAGTTCCATGAGATACCTTTCGATACACAAAAGTTAGAAAGTTTCGATTGATTAAAACTTCTGATAGCTTCTCTTAGCTCTTTGTCAGCGGATGTAAAATTAGATCCGTTGTCGCTCCAAATTTCATCGGGTAGACCTCTAATACTGATGAATCTTCGCAAACAGTTTATCATCGAATCTGTATTTAAGCTGTGCGCAATTTCTATGTGGATCGCTCTTGAAGTTGTACATGTAAATAAACAGCCATATCGCTTTACGATACTTCTACCTTGTTTGACTGACATCGGTCCAAAATAGTCGATTCCAGTACACGAAAAAGGGGGTTTATCAACTTGAAGTCGCTGTTGCGGTAAATCAGCCATATATTGAACCTCTAATTTCTTGGAACGTCTTTGACAAATAATACACTTCGATAAAACGTGTTTCACAGCTGCTCTCCCATTAATAATCCAATATTTCTGTCTGAGGTAAGCTAAAACAGATTCTTGACCCATATGTCCAACATAACTATGCGCTTCTCTAATTAATAAGTCAATCACATGATGCCTTTTTGGTAAAATTAAGGGATGTTTTACATAGTCAATCAATGCAACATTTTCTAATCGTCCTCCTACACACAATAAACCATTATCTAGTCTAGGATTTAACTTAACCAATGCGGAACCACATTTCCTCAAAGTTTTCTTGGTTTTTTGATTCTAAAATTTTCAAAGTCTCAGGAAAAGATTCAGCTTGCACATGCTTAATCATTTCAATTTCGGCATTCTTCAATTCGTCCACCGTCAACACATCATTTGATGATTCAAATACAGTTCCATTCTTGCGAGATAAAATTCGAAAGTCTAGCCTTTCCATCACGAAAGCACAATGAATGTTACCCATATTGTCCACAAATCTCAAATAAGCTACAGACGAATACCCGACACGCGAAGCATCAGAAAATAAATGAAGTTGAGTATCAACAATGCCACTCAAATCTTTCGACTTAAAACTCCTTGGAACTTGGATTTCACAAAGTCTTTGGGAATCAGTCAACCATCTTGTCCACTATGATTTGTCCTCGTCCGATATTGGATCGTCCCATCCTAATTGTTTTCTACTTAGCATTTGTAGAATTAATTTCGCCTTCATAACGAACGGTGCTATGAAGCCTAAAGGGTCAAATAGTGAATAAACAGAAAGAATTCCCCTTCTCGTCATGGGTATGTTAAATGCGTCAACGTAGAGTTCGCTCATATTCTTCCAAATAAAACAATCATTGTCCGTGTTCCATTTAATGCCAAGAGCACTTTCAGTTGGTAATTTTTCCAAGTCCAGGTTAACAATTGATTTTGCTCTTTCATTCACTGGAACATGAGTCAAAAATTCACGATTGTTACTGCACCATTTAGTGATATGAAAACCACCTTTAGCTAAAAGTTCCGTCACGTTAGTATACAGGTTAATAGCTTTATCAACAGTATCCACGGATTTCATCAAATCATCGACGTACATATTACGTAGAACAGTTAAAATAGTTTCAGAGTCAAAGTCATTCTCGTGAGATCTAGCACAAAGTTTTACGCAATAATTTGCAACACATGGTGATGATGTCGCACCAAAAATGTTTCACCATCCTAAATTCTTCTACAGAGTTAGACAAGTCATGATTCTTCCACCACAAGAATCTAAATGCATTGCAATCTTTAGGATCAACTGCCACTTGGTGGAACATAGCTTCAATATCAGCAGTGATTCCAATCAACTCCTGTCTAAACCGCAATAATATTCCAACCAACAAATTAGCTAAGTCCGGTCCCTGTAATAAGTTCTTGTTCAGGGAAGTATTACCAAATTTGGCAGCACAATCAAACACGATGCGCACCTTTCCTCGCTTAAGTGGGTGTGTTACCGGGTGGTGAGGTAAATACCAAATCCGATCCTCTGATTGAAGCTCTTTTGCTAAAACCAATTCCGCATGACCTTTGTCCAAATAATCTTGAATTGCAGTTTTATATTTATCAAATAAGTCTGGATTCTTAAGAAATCGTCTCTTTAATGTTTTAAGTCTAAATTCGGCCGAAGATTTATTATCGGGAAGTACCGAATGTTCACTTTTCCATGGAAGTGCCACTTGATAGTGTCTAACTTTACACTATTCTGAATAATGTCTAAAGCTCGTTTATCCTCAAAGGACATTCCAACTTTATTGTCAACTTCTAAATCACCGAAGTCTGTTTTCCACAAACGATCTAATTGTCCTTTTAAATCAGGGTCCGAATTGTCCACATGAGTGTCAAGTTTGACAAAATTAACTGAATGAGAATCACTCATCTTACGTCCACCAACAGGTCCTAAAATAGTCCATCCCAAGCTATATCGCACAGCAATGGGTTCATGTTGCTCACCATATCTAGTTTCTAAAGGTATAAATAAACTAGGGTTTTGTTTTAAACCAATCAACAAGGATATTTCAGGTTCATCCAGATCTTCTAATACGATGTCTTTCAGGTGAGAATAGTTTTTAATATCAGACTTCATTGCTATACAACTATTGGATATAGGCAAATCTTCCACTGTTTTCACGTTCTTCAAATTATATGAAACATTTCCATCCAATGACATCACAGTTATGTCCACATTTTGACTAATCATGTCCGCAGTTCCAGTAATACCAGTAAGTTTTAAAGTTTCTTTAGAATTACTGCCTTCACCTAAAAAGTCAACTTTCTTCTGAGAACACAGACTAAGTTCACTACAATTGTCCTGTAAAATATATGTCTTAAAGAATTCACTATTGTTAATCTTAATTTTACATGGAATGGCACCTAAGCATACACGACTCACACCAGCCCCAGTTGCTGCAGTCAATGATCCACATCCATCAGGTTTCTTAGGTTTAACATTGTTTGATTTGTCTTTCTTAAACACAGAAAAGTCTGCACCATGCAATAATGAATTATGATTTCTACCACAATTATCAATTCTACATTTAAAGTCCTTTTTATCACAAGAATTTGAAAAGTGTCCAATGTTTAAGCTTTTTAAACACAAAGAATGTTCAATTGTAAATTTTGCTCTATCCTGTGGTTTTAAATTAGTAAACTTTTCGCATCTCCAAACATCGTGTCCATTATTACAATACGAACAGTTTTTAACCTCACTTTGCTTGTGGTTTGTTGGTTTGGATTCAGAGGTTACCATTGTTGAAACTGGTCTAGACATTGTATAGCCTGATTTCTTAACAAACTTGTTATTGTCTGCAGGTTTAGAAAAAGTCATATCTTCTCCGAATTCATTGTTTACCAATTCAGCTCTAGATTTAATAAATTTCATAACATCTAAATATTTTGGCTTCTTATCATTTTTAGTTATACGTCCGACGTTTTCTACCCATTTCGCTCTCAAAAACATAGGTAATTTTCTGCTTAAAACTAACAAATTGTTTGTGTGATCCAAGTCAGCAATATAATCTTGTCCCATGCCCATTAAAGTTCGATATGTTATTTCAAGATGTCTCGAAAATTCAAGTAGATGTGCACCATCCGCAGTTTTAATGTCTAGTAAATCTTTAAGCCTTTTTCGATTCTCCCTAGCCACAATGTGGGGTCGTCCAAAGTTTTCAAACAAAGTTTCTTTAGCACTTATACAACCTTCATCCGGCGATAAATTAACACAACATTCTATGGCGTCTCTAGCTTTACCACTGCAATGTTGGATAAGCAATTGTAGTCTTTTAGAAACGTCAGAAGTTTGTTTCTCAAGGCACGTTTCAAAGTTGTGTATAAACGAAGCATAGTTTAATGGATTACCGTCAAATCGTAAATATTCTAATTTAGGCGTCAATACTGCCTCGCACAATTTAAGCATTACATCCTCGGTACTAGGCTTAATTTGTTCACTTTTTACAACAGAATTACCATGCATATTTACATTTCTATCAACATCAACATTATTATCAAAATTAATCAAATCAAATTTAAATTCATCAAACTCTGAAAGTCTCTTATTGGTTTCTTCTTCTTGAAAAACCTGTAAACTAATTTCAGCTTGCTCTGCCTCATTCATTGCTTCCATCAATTCCTTTTCTTGGTTCAATTCATTAAACTTCTTGGTTAGTTCATGACTTTGTTTCAGCTGCTTCACTTTTAATTTGGCAAGGGCTAACTTTTCTCTTTTCTTAGCAGATACACTACTGGTGTCTGAATGTAAATTACTAAATAGATCATCAGACATAATGCTGGTTATAATCAAAACCACATAAATAAGTTTCAAAAATTCAAACATGTAGAGCAATGTCCAGAAAACACCCTTAATAGGTCGTCACAGCTAATAAACAGCTCGTCCATCATTAAATTGTCTAATTTGTAAAGTTGTATATTGCACCCACCGTAATTAACTCACAAAAAATGTCAACAATCATGTGTAGCGTCGGCAGGGTAAATAACTTGGAAACTCCTTGTACAGATTGTACAGTACTTTTGAGGGGTTCATCAATCAGCCGAACAGGATTCGGGAATAAAGAGCCAGTAGATTAGAACAAATAATTTTCATCCATAATAATATTCAAAATACACCATATAGTATGAATCTATTTTGTCGTGACAGCCATCACATAGACAAATTCTAATAATAGTTCCAAACAGTTCCAATAAGTAGTAATAATAGTAATAGTAGTAATAGTAGTAGTAATAGTAGGTTTCCAAGTGTTAGGTACCAAACCTGACACAAACACGTCCAAGCAAAGTCCAAATTTACATCAAAAATAAAATTCCGACAGCCATGCCGTTTCTTTTCCAAAAACAACGTACCCACAAAATTAGCGACGTAATCAGGTCAATTACATACAAAAACGTAATCAAAACTAGCCTAACACCAGGCCTAAACTGGTAGCTACAAGTAGATATCTTTGGATATTTTCATTACAAACATCAATTAATCAAACAATAAGCATGATTTGTCCAAGACAAATAAGAAAACCCAACTTTCACAATCCATTTTATCATAGTTTTCAGAAACTGAAATTGTTTATCTACTCCTGTTGCGCAAAAATGTAATCTTATAGTTTACCTTGCAAGGGTCTATGTCAACAATGTTTGAGGTCAAGAAAATCAAATTTTGTAAATTGTGAAAACTATTCCTTTTTTTGAAATAAAAGACCCAGGAATCCGTACCTTAATCAGGAATTAGCTAAAGTAGTATATTTTCAAATTCCTATCACTGGGTGACTAGGTCTGATTATCTATGTGTGTTGGTTTTGTTAATTGAATAATTGAGAGGTTTATCGTAATGTGGTGTAAATTAATTATATTATTTTTCAACATTTCAAGTTTACAAACGAATGACGTTAAAACTGGAAGTGACATTAATATTTTGAAAACAAAATTTTTTTCCCAATTAAAATTTTCAGGTCGATTGAAATAAAATTGTAGAAGTTGAAAAGTCACAATGTGAAATTGATTAAAGTAGTATCTTTTAACCATTATTGCATAGTAATTAACAAAACAAAAATTAAGATCAATATTGATTCAGAATTACGAAAGATGTAATGAACAGTAAACGTCCAACGTCATTTCCTGCTGGGCAAAATTCACCTGAAAACGACACGCTATTTATGAGAAATAATCATATTAGATTATATTGGCTGAGTTGCGTGACCAGTATCGGAAAAAAGTGATTTCGAAATCAAAGTGGTGTGTTCGATAAACTAAAACCGTTGATACATCTATGAAAAGTCATAGTAGGATTTTTGACCGAAAAGAAAAGCATGTAAACTTTTGTAGATATGGCAGAAAACAAAAGCGAATATTATTCTGTAACACACGTCTTTAATAACAAAGTACATGACGTTTCAACTTACTCGTGTCGTCATCAGATGAAATGAAGGAATTAACATGTTATATAATATAGCAAAAAGGGGATTTTCTAAAGAGAAACTTGATACGTGGTGCCAAACTTACCATTTGCTAACCCCATTTGCAGCCCAGCATACCTTACAGATGAAATCAACCACCTCAGAACAGTCTTTAACGAAGTTTGTTTATTGTTAAGACTATTCTCGAAAAGTAACGTCATATATAAATAAGTTTCGTACAAGCACTTGGAATTTCACTTAGCGCTTCCAATGGTCTTAGATGTTGAATTGGTCGTAATGGGAGTTCTGTCCTTTGAAGTTAAAACTTGGCTTTTTGCAGATCGTATCTGGTTGTCGCGTCCCTGGATTAAGTTCAGTGACTCTAGCTAATTTCCAGAAAGCTCTATTGGTGTTGTCGTACTTCAAGGTGGTCGATTGTTGAGTGTTGTTTCTATTTCGGTGATGATTGTGCGTAGCTCTTCGAAACTTCGAAAATAATCAGTACCGAATAGTATATCGGTACGTAACGAAACTGTTCTGTTGTTCTGTTGGATCATCTAGGAGCATATTGCTTGACAATCAAAATTGACAGATATTGGCGAACAAATTCTTGAGAATGTCCTTGCTTGAATTGTAAAGTCATCAAAATGTTTGCTTTGTAGTCGAATATCAATTAAGTCTCGGTCATATCGTTGGTGTGTAGCTGACAGATCTAAGCCTTGATTTTGTTTGTGTTTCAGTTGTGACGTAGCTGTTTTGACTACATCCATCAAATAACAAAAGGAAAGGTACTGTCGTTGAATCCTTTTGTCAAATGACATGGGCATTGGCTGTTTTGTAAATTCGGAGCTACAGTTGTGGTGGTTGTGACGTGTGTTGAAGTTAGTGGTTGAGATTTTGATTTAATTTCCTCGCAAAATGACTGTTGATGTCTACCGTTGCAATTACAAGTTTTTTGACTGTCACATTTGCTTACAGTGTGACCAGTTCGTAAACATCGATCTGTCTGCCTTAAAATATCCCGCCTGGCTTTGATATTCGATGAATAGTGGCCATCGCTACAATAAACACACACAATTTTATGAGAAATTTTGTCGCGAACCACCAATGACGAAGCAGTGGGAGTAGGTTTCTTTAATGGTTTGACAGAAGCTTGATAGTCAGTTTTTGGTTTAACACGAACAGTCTCACAGAGTTCTCGAGCTTCCACCTCAGTTTTGATCACCTCAAACAATTCATCATTCCCAAACGTCCTTAGATGATACGCGGGCTATCTGCAATTGTACATCAGAAGGCATTTATAATTAGAGTCATTACAAAATGGTAATTTTATTAGATTATCTTTCCGAATCGATCTGGAATAAGTTGTAAATCGGCTTCGTAATTTGAATCAGACAATGTCAATCCCCGTATTGCTCGACTTGCTTGCTCATCCAAAAGTCCCTTTAAATAATTGAATTTACCTATTGACGACATGTGAGGGTTTTTGTTTATGGCACTGTCAAATGAGTCCGAAAAAGGTTTGAAATTTTGTAACATCTCCATTGAATCGTGGAAGAGATAATTTGGGCAATTTTGGTCGAACTTGATTGTGAATTCTGCTGAAATCTTGATTTTGGGTCGTTGGGCATGACGTTGCTTGAATTGTTATTGAGGGTGATGTTGATGTGTTTACAGTAGAGGCATTAGGAATCGTTGACGTTGATGGAATTTGTGTTCTGGTAGTTGATGTTAAGGAATCGGAATCATAGTCGTTATCATCGTGTGAATTCGTGTTGTTCGAGTTTCCTTGATCTGGTTGAACTGAAACGTTTAGCGAAACGTCTATATCAGTTGACCTTGCGTCACGCTTCTTAACAGCAGTATATATGTCTCTTATTGTATCAAAAATTCGGAGAACTTCATCTGCTTCTTCTATTTCATGTTCAATCTCTTCGGTTTCATATTTTTTTGTACTACTTTTTGTACTGAGTGGTCTGTATTGGCAAATGTTGTCTAGTATGATTAAGTATTGTTTGACTTTTTTCTGAAAGATATTATGATAATTTTTTGCAATAAATCTGAATTAAGAAAAATAATTAAGACTTTATAATGAAAACGTTCAAATTACAAATATGAACTCAATTAACAATAACAGACAAATAAGATTAATGATGTTAAAATTTTTGTACTTTTGGTCATTGAGGTTGTTTGCTAATACAAATTTCTGTTTATTGAAACAGAATGAATATTGCCAGACTCTTGCCACGTGGAGGCCACCTCTTTAAAGAGCCGAATTTTGAATTTTCAAAAAAAGTGTATATTCCAATGTTCCAAAAGTAACTACCCTTCCTATTCCCATTGATGACCTCAAGCCTACCATTGCTAAATATCTTTTAGTTGACGTTTGCTCGAATTTTTCGAGTTATCTTTCCTTGGGAGGTATTAGCGTGTGTGAAAACTTTTTTCTGGAAGCCACACCTTTTGACCTCATTTGCATATTGTTAAGAGAAATGTTGAAAATGATATTTCGAAAATGATAATACCAAAATGATATGTCGAAAATGATGTGTTTAAAATAATAATACCAAAATGATATGTACAAAATGATGTGTTTAAAATAATAATATCTTTAAAATGATAATATCAAAATTATATGTAAACGTGTAATTAGTGAGGAAATGACAAAACACATTTGTTTTATCACAATTTACTAAAGCAATATGACAAAGTTGACGGTATCATGATAAGTATTAGACAATTAACAGAGTATCTTATTTTGACCCAAAAACCCTTCCATAGTGTCAAGACTTAAACGTTAAAACATTTTTTATAATTATACCGAGCTCAACTCTGTGTGGTTTTTCGAGCAAATTGATCAGCATTCACAAACATTGACTAGTACTAACTGTTCATTTCTTAAAGTTTATTCAACTTTCACGGAGGTATAAATACAACAGGATAGCGATTTAGGATTTATGGTATGTTAAAAACCTATAGTTTCATTGTATACGTTATCGAGTAGAGTTTAGATGAGTTCTAGTAATATAAAAATACAAATATTAAAAATTGAATTTTTCTTGCCCTTCGTGGGGTTGGGGAAATTTTTCCCGAAATAAAACCAAATCAATGCAAAATCTTATTCCAAAGATAGCTTGCCAGGCAAGGCAGCTTTGATTTTAAATAAAAATATTTGGCAGTACAGTAACAATTACCAGTGTGAAATATTCAACCTTCTTTTGAACTTTTTGAGGTGATACTGAATAATATTACCAAGTTTCATCAAAATCTGTCAAGAATTGGGCCTTCTACAGTGTTTACAGGCTAAAACTCGAACGCGTTTTAAGAACATGGGCAATAATATTTTTTGCTTTTTCTGATTTTCGTTCATCTTTGGGTGATTACATACCCTCACACCAAGTTTCTTCAAAATCCATCAAGAATTCTGCCTTCTAGAGTCTTTACGTACTACAAATTGAACGTATTTTCAAGAACAAGGGCAATTCGATTTTTCTAATTTTCAATAGGGCTTATCCTTAGGTGACAGCAAAGACTCACTCCAAAATCTGTCAGTAATTGAACCTTCTAGAGCGTTTATGAGCTAAAAATTGAACGCGTTTTCAAGAAGAAGGGCAGTAACTCGAACTAAATATTTTTCAATTTTTCTGATTTTCGATAGTGTTTATCCTTGGGTAATTACAAACACTCATACCAAGTTGCGTCAAAATCCGTCCAGAATTGTGCCTTCTGTAGTGTTTACAAGCTAAAATTGAACGCGTTTTCAAGAACAAGGGCAATAACTCATACTAATTATTTTTTGTTCTTTTTGATTTTAAATATGGTTCATATTTGGGTGATAACAAACACTCACACCAAGTTTCACCAAAAACTGTCAAGAATTGCGCCTTCTAGATTGTTTACGAGCGTTTTAAGAACAAAGGCAACATTTCTTGTGGGCGTATAAAAACAGGAAATAGAAGTTCATTGAAAATGTATATTTGTCCATAAAATGAAATTTTGGTAGCAAAACAATAAATAATTATAAATAAAAAGCAAATTTACTGTGAACAGCTCCTAGCCTGGCAAAAAGATCTAATGGCTTTTATACCTTTTGAAACTTTTAAATCTCTCTGATAAATGAATAAAGTATACAATTCCACTCCAAATTTCTCAATTTTTAAAGAATAATATAAAAAAAAGTTAAGAATTACCGTCGAAATGAGCGGACATATAAAGCGAATTTTTGGAGCGATTTTTTAAATTCGTTAACCTAAGAAAAAAGTGGGGTGGAATATTGCATTGTGTTGTATCAATAATATGGCCCCTCCCCGGTAATTCATTTGCCATAACCTTCAATAACATTTTCCAGAAATCTCGTTGGAAACTTTCCTATATGTCACATGAAAACCTGGTCAATGTTTCGGACAAAAATTCAATATATCATGACCATGAAAACTGAAAGTTTACAACTACATTTTATCAACATCCGCTTGACTGTCAATGCACACAAAACAACTATTTTTAGAATTATCCTTCCGCATAAGGATCTCTTCTCGTCTCACAAAATCTGAAAGAACCCCAAAAGGTATAAGGAGAAAGAGGATTTCTAAAAATAGCATTGGAGTCGGTCCATATTGTCTATCCATTTGGGCTAATTCCTGTTTGAGCCAATATTTTTCTCGGTAGGGCTACCGGTTT
The DNA here is from genome assembly GCF_000327385.1 of Lottia gigantea. Classification (NCBI taxonomy): domain Eukaryota; kingdom Metazoa; phylum Mollusca; class Gastropoda; family Lottiidae; genus Lottia; species Lottia gigantea. Next base: position 1,400,610 of record NW_008706746.1, read on the forward strand.
GACACTCATTGGGCCTTATTTTCTCTTCCATTTGGGCTACGGATTGGGAAAACTTCATTTTCTATCCAGTAGGACTACCAACTACAATAAGGACTGATTAAACCAGTCCCACGACCCCCATTCACCTAGATGGGCCACTGACTTTTTTTTTTGTAAACAGTATTTTATTCATAAATATATTCAACATATATACATTATGAAAAGGATTGGGGAACAGGCTGGGCCTATATTACCTCTCTCAAACAATCGTTTATATGTAACTATAAGTTATATGTAAAATTTGAAAAAGATGGAAACTTATAATACATACATATTTACATTATGTACAATTTGCTACACGGGATTTATGCTTGTAATGATAATAAATTTTCTTTTCAAAAAGGTGATATATTGACTTTATAATTGTAATTGATCCATGGTACTAGATCAATGGTAATATATATCCAAGTAAGAACACTTCTTTAAGGGGCATTCTGCTATTTGTAGGTCGAAATATTTTTTTGCTCAAATTTGTGAGAACTTCACAACAAAATCTAGAGAAATTTGCACTCTAACGTATCTGAAAGTTTTAACTAAAAAAAAACCGCCGTTAAAAAACTATTTTATTAGTTTACGTAAGATTACGTACATTTTTAAGGTTTGTTATGCTTTTTGGAAGCTATTAGAAAACTATTGTACGGAAATATGTATCCTACGTGTTCTAAAGGTTTCAACTAATGATATTGTAATATATCATCAAAAAGATTATTTTAAGGTCACTAAAAATCTCAAAAAATCAAGCCCCTGTGCTTATTACAAAATGTGGCCTAGCCGTCCAAAGTTGCAAAAATGACAATTACCTGCAGTAATCTATAAATCCGGAATTTTTTATGGGCTTTTATTTGTATTGTACGGAGCCCCTAAGGCGCAATTGTAAACATATTTATTTATTATTTCGTTTAAACGAAATAATTATTTCGATTAAACGAATTAATTATTTCGTTTAAACGAATTAATTATTTCGTTAAAACGAAATGTTATTTCGTTTAAACGAAATAAATTATTATTTCGTTAAAACGAAATAATTATTTCATTTAAACGAAATAATTAATTCGTTTAAACGAAATAATTATTTCGTTAAATACACTATGTTTATTTCGTTGAAACGAATAAATTTTTTCGTCTATTTCGTTTAAACGAAATAATTAACCCATCTTTTTATTTCGTTTAAACGAAATAATTATTTCGTTTAAAGAATTAGTTATTTCGTTTAAACGAATTAATTATTTTGTTTAAACGAAATAAACATAGGGTATTTCGTTAAAACGAAATAATTATTTCGTTTAAACAAATTAATTATTTCGTTTAAACGAAATAATTTCGTTTAAACGAAATAATAATTTAATTCGTTTAAACGAAATAAACGAAATATTATTTCGTTTAAACGAAATAAATGATGTTATTTCGTTTAAACGAATTAATTATTTCGTTTAAACGAAATAATTATTTCGTTTAAACGAAATAATAAATAAATATGTTTACAATTGCGCCTTAGGGGCTCCGTAGTATTGGCAGTCTGCTAGTCGCCTTAAATTTTAGATCGATCTGATAATTAATGGCCTAGTCGAAAATTCCTTGCAGATTTCTTTTCTTTAAAAATATTAAAATTTTGAATTTTTTCATAGGAAACAATAGATACATCTTGTTACATAGATAATCGGTCCAGAAATAAGCCCAACAGACCCCAAAGCAATTTTTTTGCATATTAAAAAATTCTTACAGCCGACCAATTTCATACCTGCAACTACATACCATACACCTTTTTCCCTCTGGATATATTACTTGTCCCTCCGAACTATCTATATATTTGTGAAACCTAGTATTTTATGTAGTAGACCAAATATGTGTCGGCTAGTTTATATTTGTGTTTTTTTTACATCCGCTCGCGTTTAAAACAAAGCCTACACTATGACATAACAGAATTATACTTTGATCTGTATATTTTATGAAATTTCCCTATGGTTAGGGGGTAAAGATTGAAATGATATGATTAATCTTTTCCTTTGGCTGGGGGTAAAGATTGAAATGATATGATTAATCTTATAATAGAAAGTATGATGCATAGAGTTATGAACTTAAAAGTTGCCACTGACCTCGTTACAACACTGAAGAAACAGTTTCCATAAATTGGACTTTATTTTTTATTGGAAAGTCATGTGATTTCAAATCTGCAAGGACAGTATCAAATAGTAAGTACATTATTTTTTAATGAAATACCTTTCAGAACTAATCACCTGATAATTCCAGTAATAAAGATAGCTTGCAATACAAGGTAACATACGCCCACTGGCAGCTGTCAGAAATAATAAAACAGTCTTTAGTGACTAAAGTACAAATTTTCTCATATTGAAGAAATTTTATTAGTTTGAATTCAATTACATATATATATATGCCAGTTATTTATGCTGAA
>NW_008706746.1:1404374-1405198 GCF_000327385.1 Lottia gigantea
GTCAGGAAACAAGGAGAAAGAAACGAATGGAAATAACGCTGCCAGATACACACGGACGTGAAAGAAAAGTTGGGCTTGTCCGGGAATTGAACCCGGGACCTCTCGCACCCTAAGCGAGAATCATACCTCTAGACCAACAAGCCGGACAAGAGTTCAAAACATTTCCCGAAACAAAAGATAACGGTGATACTGAGAAAAAGGAAATGAGTCAAAATGGAAAAAAAAACTTTCAGGGCTTGTCCGGGATTCGAACCCGGGACCTCTCGCACCCAAAGCGAGAATCATACCCCTAGACCAACAAGCCGCCGTTAAGTAAACGAGGAAGCCATTCGGTTTTTAACATTTCGGATTAGAATCGATCGCAAAAGCCACTGCGCTTTCCACTTGACATGCTTGATTGGATGCGAAAACCAGCCTTTTCCTTCAAGTTGACGTCAGCCGACAGTTGATTGAGAAGAGAAACTGATCAAACAAGCTTTAATGTTCCTTTCGTCACAACGATATCTCGGTTGAAAGCCAATCTCCAAGCCAGTCAGTTTGATCGCCGCCGTCGCCTATACCACACATGTACATCTGCCAACACAGACTTTTCGCGGGCGATTCTCAGCCGTGCACGTTCCCGCCAACGCACGAAAAAATGGAAGCCATTTCGATGTTGGGTCGTGGATGAAAATAGGGCTTGTCCGGGAATCGAACCCGGGACCTCTCGCACCCGAAGCGAGAATCATACCGCTAGACCAACAAGCCAGCACTGTGTCGGCAGAAAATTAGCTACATCGTTCTGGCCGGTGTACAGCATAAAAACGAGTAACTCCGTGTCAGGA